>NC_053442.1:35053567-35186753 GCF_007990345.1 Gossypium hirsutum
TTAGTACTCGATGTTCCGGACTCCTTGACATGATGGGTAAAATAAAAGATATTTCCTTACCAAAAATCTCGCAAAATCTCTCACAAAAAAAGTAATAATCACTCCGCTCGTGTTTCACTCAAATTTAGCTTTTAACTTGATGTAATCTCTCGTGCCTTTTACCTCTCAAATCCAACTCTCAAAATTCTAGGAAGCTACCTTAGACTTATCCACAACTTGCAGCTTGGCTTCAATGTGCTAAGAATAACGGAAAGATTATGTGGTTTAGGGTAGGCTCGAAAGAATAAAAAGTTTGATTTAGGATGTGGCGTGAAGAATGGATCACTAATTGAAAAAGGAAATCAATTGATCGGAACAACAATCAGCAGTTACAACTTTTTTTAATTCGAACCTCTTTTTTTAAATACAATTTTTTTTAAATTTCGTATTATATATACTTTCCTCTTTTTTGAATTTTTTGTTTTTTTGAGCTCTTTGAAGATTCAAAACTACATTTACGTACCTAATTTAACTAGCTCTAATACCAACTGATACGAGCTTGTTTTGGAAGTTGATGACGAGTCGTAATGATGCTCGATCGAAATTAGGTAGTGTCGGTTTAAGGAGTTTCAAGTCTATGGGTTTCAAGAGTTAAATGTCTTTGTAGAACAAAGGTGTTTGTTAGGTTTACGAAAGATAGTGACAAATTAAAGGATGGTTAAAAAAGTTGGATATTCAATGAAGCAAGATCGAACCCTTAATAGAAATTAAGGACCCGGGGTTAAAATGTTTCAAGGAAAAGAAAGGTAACTTGCTTAAAATTGAGACCCCCTATTTAGCAAAATAGGAACCTTTGGTATTGTGATGAACACCACACCTTATGGTGATAAATTCAAACAAAGTCAGATTGACGCCACTAGTGATAGATAAGTCAACTTGAGCTTTGGAGAATTAGGAGAGTGAATTTAAACTCACCAAAATATAGTTTCATTCAAAAATTGGAAAAAAGTCCTTTTACAATAAATTTAGCAACTATTTATAGCCTGATAACTAGTTAGCTGAATATACAAATTCATGACTTAATATCTAAGCAAACTTGAAATAAATTCCAACTTTGGTTCATTAGATGGCTATAGCAAAGATTCAGCTAAATGGAGATCAAGAGGCAGCTTCTAAATTAAGCAAATGAATTTGGAGATTCATGCAGCAACTAAATTCGGCTAATGAGTTTAATGGACTCATTCATTAAGCAACTCTTGCTAAAAAGTTACCAGCATTAAAGAAGAACTTGAGCGGCCATTGGAAGTGTGAATGGACGGTTTTGGAAGGTCTCATGGTGTGAACATGGATGAACCAAATGGTCATGGTGTGAACGGTTGGTGTGAAAAGAATGATGCTGCTTTGAGAAAAGGAACGACCAAGTCTTGGAGAGTTGAATGGCTGTTGTCTCTTGGTTGAATGGTTGCCTTGGGGAGAGCCAAAAATAATCAGCTTCTATGCATTGTACCAGCTGCACATGCATCTTCACATGCATGGAACTTTCATGCATGAACCTTGTTAATGGTTCTCCATTAATTCGGCTATACCTATTAAACACAGAAACAAAAAAAATTAAATTAAACTAATTTTAGCTAGAAATACATAATGTAAACACACTAATTAACATGTAGACAAATTAAATAAGAACAAGAGACATTAAATTCAGCTAAAGACTAGACATAATTAAAACATGTATTAAATTAAGACAAACTTAATTAAACTAGGACACATTTAATTCGGCTAAGACAACACATATTAACCACTTCTATTAATTTAGGACAAACTAATGAGCTTTAGTAATGCTTAAATAAATACTTAATTTAAATAACTAAAATTTCCAACAACCGAATTAGTTAGTTGAATAGAATTCAGTCGCCCAAAAATAATAACTTTTAGGCTCGTCCTTGAGCTCTTTGCTGTCACTTTTCCATAATCGGCCCACTAGAGCTGAGATAGACTCCTTAAATTGCTTGGCACGATCTTGCGTTATCGGGCCACGAGGTATCTTGATGGCATCTTGCTCGAGCTCCTCTTGGTTCGTAGGCGAGCTCACATCACCAAGGACCTATCACTAGGTCTCGTGCAAAGAAGAGGCATTAGCAAGCTATGTGGACTGAGCGTAGGGAGAACAAGTAGCTGAATCAATTGATCATGCTTGGACCAGCTCCTTAGATGCTCCATGCAGCTTACTACGAGTTGAACTCCATCTCATTTAGTTCATATTAGCTCATTTAAATTGTTGGAATAAAGATTAGTTAAATTAGTTTAACTTAATTAATTAATTTAATTAAAGTATTAAATGTGTCTTTAAATTGTTAATAATAAGTTAAGTCATTTAATTTGTCTAATTTACTACAGTAATTTAAGTTGTCTTTAGTCATTTAATTTGTCTAAATTATTATAGCAATTTAAGTTGTCTTAAATTCATTTAATTTGTTTGTTTATAGCCAATTAAAATGTCCTAGAACAAGACAACTTAATTAGTTACATTTAATATATCTTGACCGAATATTGATGATTATTTGCATGTGTTTATTCAGTTGGAACCAGCTTAGTGCAAGGATGACATTAATGATGATGGCTGCTGAAGGTGCATGGAATTACCAAATTTTAATGCAAGCATCTAGAAGAAAACATGCATTCTGCCATGCATGTATTTTGGAGGTGACCATTCAGCAAAGGGGCTGTACTTGCTGTTTATTTCTCAATTAAACAGCCAATAAATTTTAAGTGTCCATTCGGCTGTGGCTGTTCACACACCAAGTCCCTTCATTGCTGATTGTTAACACCTAGAGGCTCTTCATTGCTAATTGTTCACACCTAAAGACTCTTCATTGCTGATTGTTCACACATAAAACTACCCAATACTCCAGCAAGCTGTGCATGCATTCAACAGCATCAAGGATTTTTAATTGCCAACTTTTATTTCATTAGCTGAACACTCCAGCTCAAGAATTAAGTCCTCACTAAAAGACTTTTCATGGACACCAATGGACAACAGTTAAAGGATTGTTCGAGAATACAAATGGCCAACTTACATTAACTTTGTTTCATGAATTTTTCCAGCTGAAACTAAGTTCAATTTAGCTTAATTATTTGTAATTATTTGTGGCCATTCGACTGGACTTAGTTGAGCTTATAAATAGCTCAAATGTTGCCATTGTAAAGGATTTTTGCGAAATTTATGCTAAATTTATTCAACTCATCTTAGTTTTAGGTGTTTTTTTTGTTGAACTTTATTTAATAAGTGTTGCTCTTAATTAATCTAGTTACTAGGATTATTTATTGAAGCATGAGTTAAGTTTATTTAACTATGCTTCTTTAAATTAACTAGTTGCTGGAATAATAAATGCATGAGTTTAGTTCATTTATTTAAGTTAAGTACTTATTGTTGATATGCTTAATTAGTGTTTAATATGCTTAATAAGTTCATTTTAATGTTTTAATTGCAGGAGTTTCTTTAGTTCACAACCGTTACATTTCAAAGCTGTTACAAACTTAAAAGAAGTGACCTTTCAAGTGCTAACTGAACACAAATGAAATAGCTATTACAAAGGGGGTTAATACACCATTGAAGGACGTTTTAAAGAGTATTTTATACTCCTTAAATTTGGCAGCAACCCTTTAAGCTACCTGCTATTTTGTTCTATTTTTTAAAAAGAATAAATTAAGCACTCATATCCTCATTAAGGAGATGATGTCTATTCGGCTAGCCATGGGATAGCTCAAGAGTCAATTTCAAGCTTTCATGAACATTCATTCAGCTGAATTGAAGAGAATTCAATGAAGAAGTTATTTGTTTCAAGAATGCCTAGTCTTGATCTTTAAATCAATTTTTCTTAATTAGCACATTAAGTGAATGTTTGTGACTATTTGGCTACCCTATTTTAGCACTATAAATAGGTGAATTCAGATTTTTTGTAAAGGATACTTTTTGATGAATTTTGAATCAAACTCTATTCATTTGGTGAGCATTACTTTTCTCCAATTTTGTTCAAAGACTTGTTAGCTTATCTACAAAGCTAGTGGCGTCAACTCGTTCTTTGTTTTATCCTGAACTTATCACTTAAACAAGTGTGGTGTTCAAACCCTATATTGAGGTTCCTATCTTTCTAGATAGTGGGTCGGGGTTTTGATTGAATTTCCTATCCAACTCATTAAATGTATAAGTGTTGGGTCGACACATAATAATGTTGGTTCTTACTTACTTGTTTCCTGAACCGTTTTATCTCTTTCATTTTATCAAACCTGAACACTTCCATTTTATCCGTTTTCCCTGAACCTTTGTTATTATAAAACAATATTGAGCCTATATTATCAAACTTCTTTGTTAGCCATTCATTGGCTCCTTACTTCATCATAGACGATCGGGCAAAAAAAAGGAAGATTCAGCCGAATGGACAGATTAAAAGCAATGAACAACAGCTCCTACTTGGCTGAATGGTCACCTAGGAAACTCAATCAGCAGCACACCCTTTTTAATGCAATGCATGCATGCTACCGTCCATTTTATGTACCTGAAAGAAATTCATACAACTGATTAATTAGGAGACACATTACAAACAAATCAGCAAGGCAATAAATTAACTCAATAAAATTCAGCTGTACCTTAAATTAAAATGTAGCTGACAAATTAAATACAAATTAATTGTGGCTGAACAAAGACAAATTAATTTCATGTCTTTACCTAGGAAAAATTTAATAAGTATTAATTAAAACATATTTAAGATCAAATAATTTAATGCGTCCAGATTTTAATTTATTTAATTCGCTAAAGAAATTAATAGAGCTGTATTTAACTAATCTAACTAACTCAAATAATTATTCCAGCAGCTATATTAATGTCTAAATGAAATTGAGCTAAATTTGAGCTGATTCGAACTCATGGAGCTGAAATTGAGCTAAGTTCAACTTGCAAAAATATGCACGAAAGGTTCGTAAAGCTGGTACAACTATACCCAACACTTCCAGCTGAGATCTCGTCCCAAAGTTGATGAGTTAAAGCCGATATAGCTTCTTTGAATTTCTTTGCTCGAGCTCCCGTAATTGGTCCTTGAGGAAGCACAATAGGATCCTTGCTCGAGCTAAGTTCTTTGCAGGGTGCGGTCGCATCATTCCCCCTCTTCAAAATGACTTGTCCTCTCGGAATCTGCATCAAAGGAAGATAAATCAGAGACGTTGAAACTGGCGCTAATATTATACTCACCTGGCAAATAAAGTTTGTAGGAATTATCGTTGATGCGTTCTACGATTTGGAATGGTCCGTCTCCTCGAGGGAGTAATTTAGACCTCCGTTGGGCTGGGAATCGCTCCTTGCGCATGTGAACCCAGACCCAATCACCATGTTCAAACACAACACGCTTTTATCCCTTGTTGGCCTTTTACGCGTAGATCTTTATTCTAGCCTCAATGTTATCACGCACCTTTTTATGTAGCTCCTTCACATACCCAGCTTTCTTATTTGCATCTGCATGAATAAGCTGATCGTTAGGCAAAGGCATTAAATCCAAAGGTGTCAAAGGGTTAAAGCCATAGACTATTTCAAAAGGAGAATATTTGGTTGTCGAATGAACTGATCGATTGTAGGCGAACTCGATATGTGGCAAGCAATCCTCCCATGAATTTAAGTTTTTTCGGATGATCGCTCTAAGTAATGTCGATAATACTCGATTGACCACCTCAGTTTGGCCGTCAGTTTGAGGGTGACAAGTGGTTGAGAATAGAAGCTTGGTTACGGGTTTCCCCCACAAGGACCTCCAAAAATTGCTTAAGAACTTGGTATCGCAATCGGACACGATCGTTCTCGAAATTCCATGCAACTGTACGACTTCCCTAAAGAAAATATTGGAAATATAGACAGCATCATTAGTCTTAGTACATGCAATAAAATGAGGCATTTTAGAGAATCTATCTACTACAACGAAAATAGAATCCTTCCCCATTTTTGTTCACGTCAACCTGAGAAAAATGTCCATAGAAATGTCAATCCAAGGGCCCTCGGGTATTGGCAATGGAGTGTACAGTCCATGGGGTTGAATCTTAGATTTGGCCCTTTTGCATGTTTGATGCGATCTCGGTTTAGGGGTTTGAGCTGAGTCGATTAGTTTCCCAATCATTAATCGAAGAAGTATGCTTTGTGATCTTCAGAATTTTAAAAGAAAGTAGGCTAAGTTTGGGTTTACGGAAAGAAAGTTGACTCGAATTTGAAATGGTTCATGTATGAGGTTTAGATAGAAGGAATTTGGTTTAAGATTGGTCAAATATGGTTTAGGTTTTGTTATGGAATGTATAGATTTTAGAATGAAATGGATTTGGTGTATGCACGGAATGGTATGTGTTTAATACGAAATAGTTCAAAATGGCTCAAAAAGGTCAAGGTTGAACCAACACTAAAGGGGAGTGTTGACCCGAAACTTAATTCACAAATTCCTTCAAACGGCTCTAATCTCCCCTCCAAAGAATATCGATGGCAAGAAGAAGATTGAAGATGGCTCCCATAATCCAAAGATTGTTAAAACAACTTCTAAAGAAAACTCAAGAGAGAAATCTTGGAGAAAACTCAAAGAAAATTCTGCTCTCTCAAATCTGAAATTTAAGAATGAATCTAAGTGTTATATACAAGGGGTGGCCGGCCATGCCTTTAAATAGGCCTCAAGTAATCCTAATCTAACAAGTAACTAATAAAATTAAACCTAATTAATAGAATAAATAAAGGAAAATTCGGCCAAGCATATATATGGGCTGTTTTTGGGCCGAATTTTACATGTATGTTTCTAAAGCTTAAAAAATTAAATTAAACAATTAAAATGTTTATAAATTGGGCCCTTTGACATTTTGGCCTGATTTTCAACAAGTATGAAGGAATTTCTTGATTGGGCTGGAATTTGGTTATTAGGCCTCGCCTTCAAGAATTTGGGCTCGTGATCCATCTCCTTCCGAAATTGGGTCGTTGACGCTCGTAACGGAGATCCAATGCGTTTTGGCTGCAAGATTTGGTTTCTTGGACCAAGATTTCCAAGATTTGAAATCTTGATTTTCTTGATTCTTGAAATCTCTTCGAACAGCAAAATTGGGCCAAGATTCGGTTTCTTGATTTTCTTGAAAACAAGAAAGTGAATCTTGATTTTCTTATTCTCTCGTGTATGCATCTAAGGCCTTGCTAACAAACTCTTGAATGGTCCCATTTAGTTTGGACCGCATTTGTCGGGCCTTTGATCTCGTTATTGGGCCTTGTGGCAATTTGAGCCCATCACTTTCTTGAACTTGGGTTGGGCCTTTGTGACTCGTTTCATATAACTTGAGGCATGGCCGTATCATCCTCCCTCTCTTCAAAGTGATTTGCCCACAAATTAGAATCTACGTCAAAAAGGGATAAGTCAGACACATTAAAGCTCGTACTTATATTATACTCACCTGGTAGATCAAGTCGGTAGGAATTCTCGTTGATTCGTTCTAATACTTGGAAGGATCCATCACCGCACGGTAATAGCTTTGACCTACGTTGGGCTGGAAACCGTTCCTTTCTCATGTGAACCCAAACCCAATCGCCAGGTTCGAAGACAACTCTTTTTCAGCCCTTATTCGCCTTTCGTATGTAACTTTAGTCCTTGCTTCAATGTTGGCTCGAACTTTTCGATGTAACTCCTTTACATACTTGGCCTTTTTCCTAGCATCTGCATGAATAATTTGATCGTTAGGTAAAGGAACCAGATCTAAGGGAGTTAAGGGATTAAATCCATAAACTATTTCAAAAGGGGAGTATTTAGTTGCCGAGTGAACGGATCGATTATATGCAAATTCGATATGCGGTAAGCACTCCTCCCATGACTTTAGATTTTTTTCGAATGATGGCTTGCAATAGAGTAGATAGCACACGATTAACTACTTCCATTTGGCCATCTGTTTGGGGGTGGCAAGTGGTTGAAAACAGTAATTTCGTCCCGAGCTTTCCTGATACGGCCACACCTTGGGCACACTTTTGGACCAGCTCCCTAAGCATTGTTTGCAAATCCATGCAAGCTGAATTAGTTCAATTCCTTCTCATTGAGCTCTGTTTAGCTTGTTTCTAGCTCACTCGAGCTCAAGTCAACTCATTCAAGCTCAATTCAGCTCAATCTTAACCCAATGAGCTTATTTTTAGCTCTCTTTAGCTTGCTTTTATTTTCCTGAAATAAACCATTTAATATGTCTTTAGTTGAATTAGTTGTTTATTTTAAGTTAATTAATTTGTTAAAATTTGGACAAATAATTAATTAAGTGTTTTAATTATATCTAACTTAAATACTTAATTAATTATGATGTTTTAAATATGTCTGAAATTGTTAATATGTATGGCCAAATTTAATGTGCAAATTATTGAGTTCATATGCTGCTAATTTAATGTGTTTGAAATGCATTTAACTTGCTAATTTAATTTGCTGCAGGTTCATGAACGGATTGGTGCAATGTATGGGAGTGTGCATGCACAATTGAGGTTCAATGGATGGCATTTAAAGGAGCACATGCATTTGGGACGTTCATGCAAGAGGGAGTTGCTGAAAGTTCATGTATTTGAAGATTCATGGATCATATTTATGGGGGAAAATACATGGGACGTTTCATGCATGATTCATGCATTTTTCAAGATGACCATTCAAGTATTTTAGGCACATTAATGCCTCATTCAGCCAAGGGAGATGTAGGATCATTAAAGAGCTGCACATTCATGGAATTATGGAGATTCTTCAAGGCTAAGGATGCATGAATGCATCAAGTGAAGCATCATGATGGTTCGGCCAATTCATGTACCATCTTCAAGCATGAACTGAATTTTAATGCTATTTGTGTGAACATGTTAGATACCTGTGTGAACAACATAGATGCCGAATATCAATAGGCATTTTAGGCTTATAAATAGCTTACTTGTTTATTGTAAAAGGTTACAGAATTTGATCAATTAAACTTAATAGAACTTTTGTTCTTGTGAGGTTACCTCCTCTCTTCTTTCGTTTGAGTCTCGAAGTGACTTATCTAGCTTGCTAGTGGTGTCAATCCGAACTCCATTGAACTTATCACTGAATCGGTGTGGCGTTCAACCATCTTCCTATACCTTTGGTTCTTACCTCCATATAGGTAACGGGTCAAGGTTCGCTTCTATCCTTCATCAAAATTCACCTTAAGCAATATAAGACTCGGGGCAATACTTTTTAGTATTGAATCATTCTTAAAGTTTGAGTTCTTTATCCATTTCCATTTATTTATCATCTTTGTAACTTAATTCTTTGTTAAACTGAACCTATCTTTCATCAAACCAAAACCCATCCTTTGAACCCATTTTGCCTACCTTCCGCTTATAAAACATTCAAACTCCATCTATCTACAAATTTGAACGAGCTTCTCGTCGACGATCGGGCATCTTAAGTGAACCCGAATCAATCAATCGGGCCGGATCACATCATTTCCCCACAACGATCTCCAAAAATGACTTAAAAACTTTGCGTCTCGATCAGAAACAATTGTTCTTGAGATGCCATGCAAACGAACCATTTCCCTAAAGAAAAGAGTAGCAATATGAACAGCATCATCAGTTTTTGTACAAGCAATAAAATGAGACATTTTTGAAAAACGATCGACAACAACAAAAATTGAGTCCTTCCCTGTCTTAGTCCTAGGCAATCCAAGGACAAAATCCATGGATAGGTCCATCCAAGGTGCGTTGGGTATAGGAAGTGGCGTGTACAACCCATGCAGTTTAACCTTGGATTTACCCTTCTTGCACATCACACAATGTTCACAAATCTTTTCAACGACCCGCTTCATTCTAGGCCAATGGAAATGCTCTTGGAGCATGGCTAAAGTCTTTCCCACACCAAAATGACCCATGAGGCCCTCGCTATGTGCCTCATTAACTAATAATTCCCGAACAGTACTTCTCGGGATGCACAACTTACCTTCTTTAAAAAGGAAACCATCGCACCAACAAAACTTATCAACAGTCACATTTTCACACACAAGAAATATTTCACCAAAGTCATCATCAGTAGCGTATAAATCTTTCAATAATGTAAAACCAAGTAGTTTAGAATCCAGATATGACAAGAGTGAGTACCTTCTCGAAATAGCATCAACCACTATGTTATCCTTACCTTTTTTGTATTTGATGACATAGGGAAATGATTCCAAATACTCTACCCATTTAGCATGGCATTTGTTTAGTTTGTGATGGCCTTTAATGTGCTTTAACGCCTCATGATCGGAATGGATCACGAATTCCTTCGGCCATAAATAATGCTGCCAGGTCTCGAGAGCTCGGATGAGCGCGTACATCTTTTTGTCATAATTGGGTAGTTCAACGTGGCTCCGTTCAATTTTTCACTAAAGTAGGCGATAGGTCTTCCATCTTGTGTTAGCATGGCCCCGATTCCTACACCTGAGGCATCACATTCAATCTCAAATGTTTTAGAAAAATCAGGTAGTGCTAGCAATGGAGCTTTAGTAAGGCCATCTTTAATAACATTAAAAGAATTTTCTTGCTCTTCGTCCAAATGGAAGGTTGAATTCTTCTTGATGGTGCTTGTCAACGGTGCAGCCAACGTGCTAAAATTGGGTACAAAGTGCCTATAGAAACTTGCCAAGCCATGGAAGCTTCTTACTTGACTGATATTCGTGGGTCTTGGACATTCTTGAGTTGCTTTAATCTTCTCTTGGTCCACCTCGAGTCCTTCCGACTTGATCTGAGCACATTTATGCCACCAAAGCAAATCGATCTGGAGGTCTTACCATTAGGACCTATTACCCGTTCTAAGGTAAAGAAATCCAAGGAAGTCTTGTTCCTTACTTGTGCTACGATTCCAGATTCATTCGATCATGTTCCTGCCTTAGAACATAGGCTTTATAACATGTTGCATGCTGATATGTGACATATCTCGGTTATATTACTAGTTCATGTGTTTAAGTACGTCTATGTTATGCTAAGTACGTTTCTGCAATTGGGTTGATAGTATTTGTATTGTTTCTAAGTTGTTTCTAAATTGTGTGTTAAAGAATAAGAATTGCAACTGTTCCAGCTTGTAATTGTGTTTTCCATTAAATTTACCAGACTTTGATGGAAGTTTGATATGTTTTGATATAGGTACAATAATGGAAAACAACTTAAGGCCTCATTTCTAGCTCGGTTGAAGCTCAAATATGTGCGTGCAGCTCTTCTCAGCTTGAAATAGTTCTAAAAGTTTGTTTCCAGCTCTTTTCAGCTCAGTACATTTCCAGCTAGCTCAATTTCAGCTTCACCAGCTCAACTCTAGCTGACAAGTCCAGAAGTAGCTGGAAGGTGTCCTACGTATCGGGGAGTGTCCCATACACATGTGGCAGCCTAGGTGGCATCCTAGCATGCAAATCACACATGTAACAGCCTTGACACATGTGTTTGCATGTGTGGCCGAAACCAGCCATCTTCTCTACATATGATGCCAAATTCAAAGGGATAAGAACAAGAGTTCAAATGTTTGAATTTCAAACGTTTTGGATAAGAAAAAGAGTTCAAATGTTTCACACATATTAAATGTGTGGCTGGTATTTGATGGCGCCAAGAGAGGATATGATGCGATCCCGGCCGCATCATGTTATGACACAACTCGATGCTACCGAGATTGGCCTAAACTCGAAGGGCCCAAGTGCAAAATGAAGTTTTTAATTTCAGTTTGTCAATTTGGCTACTGGAAAATAAGGACATTGATTTATTAATTTTTAGTTATTTTAGTTTGTGTTTTTAATTATGTCATAGTTTGCACATCATTAATATGTGTTTTGCATTTAATAATGATGTGATCCGGCTCGGTTGATTGAGTCGATTCACTTGATTGCCCGATCGTCGACGAGGAATAGTTGAGTTATCGGAAATAGGATGAAATAAGGCTAAAGATGCGGAAGCTTTCAAATGGTTTTAAAGGTTGGCTAAGGTGATGGTAAATTTATAAGGGTAGTAGGCTCGATTTAAGTATAAAAATAAGAAAAATGGAAGTTGATAAATGAAGGCTCGGTTTTGTAAAAAGATATTATAGTTGGGTAAAATCTAGGATAGTCGGTGGAATGGATAAATGAGCTTAAACACCAGAAACGATTCAACACTAAAAGTGTCACCCCGATTTCTATTCGGTTCAAGGTGGGATTGCAGAATTGTAGAAAGTTGAACGCCACACCAAAGCAAGGTGATAAGTTCAAAAGAGAACGATAGACACCACTAGCACGCTAGATAAGTCAGATCGAAACTCGTACGAATTTAGAGAGGAGAAAACTCACTCTTTGAACAAAGTTCATTCAAATGATCAAAAGTCAAAAGTCTTTTACAAATGAAAGAAAACAAATATTTATAGGCACATAGATGACCATTCAAATTCGGCATCTAGGTGTTCACACAATAATAAAAACGTTCACACTAATGTATTAAAATAGTTCATAAATTCGGCAGATTCATGCACTAGCTGAATGGACACTTTCTTCCCCCTTAGTTTGTGCATGAATGCTTAGTCATAAAGAAAGGCTTCAAGTGACTTGTATGTGCACCAAAAGGTTGCATTCATCTCCTTGGGACGTTCATGCACTTGTATGGACCATGTATCTTCATAATTAAACACTTTAATGGCATGTAAGTTCATAAATGGTAGCATGAACCTAGTAAATTCGTTCTCCCCTTTGTGCATGCACTTAATTCAATCAATGTGTTGAATTATTGAGTTAATTCCTTCCCTTGGACGTTCTTGAACCCATCCATGCATGTGTAGTAGCCTATAGGTCAATTCAAAGTGTGAACATGTTCAAGGAGCTCTATGGTCAACATAGAATTAGTTAGCAGCTACTTCTTGGCCGAATAAGTGCCTTGGAAAGTTAAGAGACAGCCACCATACATGCACTTAAGCCATTCATGCATTCTATCATCCCATGCATTTGATCCATTCATGGACTAGCCTTTAATGTCCAAACATGCATTCGACACATGCATGAATTTGTAGAAACATTGCATCTAGCCGTACATGCACCAGCATTTAATACTTCTTCATTCATGAGTGTGGAATGCCCAAAAGAGATGTTTCTTCATTCATACATTGTACCGTCCAAAGGAATGTACCTACATGAAATAAACAAGTCATTAAGACATCTCATGAACACTCATAAATTCGGCATGATGTGAACACATTAATGTCATGCATTAATTCGGCTATGTGAACATAATCAATTTATATAATGACAATGATATATTAATAACAAATATTAATATAAGACAAGTTTAATGCTTAAATGAATATGTGCAAATTTTATTTAATGTATTAAAGACAAAACCGAGTTTAAACTAAAATGAGCTAAGTTTTAGCTCGTGAGCTAAAGTTGAGCTGAGGCTAAACTCCTAAGCTGAAGTTGAGCTAAGGTTTAGCTCGTGAGCTAAATATGAGCTAGGAGTGAGCTCGGTTTAGCTCAGGCAAGTTGGATCGAGCTTGAATATGCTGGATTTGAGCTAGACGGAGCTCGTGGAGCTGGAAACGAGCTGGGATCAGCTTGCCAACATGTCAATGCTCGTCTTGACAGACTTGCTCGATGAAGTTCGCGGGGTGTGCTCGTATCAAATAAAGTCATGCATTATGTAACTTTCATGTTAGTTAAGTTTGCATCATTAAATTAAGTCAAGTTAGTTTAATTATGTAACTTTCATGTTAGTTAAATTTGCATTTCAAAACCATGCATTTAAGCATCTTAGTTTAATAATGAGTTACTGGACATTTATTCAACTCATCTTAGTTTATTTAATAAGCGTTGTTCTTAATTAATCTAGTTCCTAGGATTATTTATTGATGCATGAGTTAAGTTCATTTAATTATGCTTCTTTAATTAAACTAGTTGCTGGAATAATTATTGCTTATATGTTTTAATTCATTTATTTAAGTAAGTTTAATGTGTGTTATGATTAATAAGTGGCTTCATATGTTTAATAAACTCATTTTAATGTGTTTATTGCAGGTGACTTTTTAGCTTATAGTGGTTACAATTCAAGGCTGTTACACATTTAATTAAGTGGCTGTTCAAGTTCTTTTGAGTTACAACTAAAAGGGCTGTTATAAAGGGAGCTTAAAAATCATTAAAGGAGTTTTTAAAGAGCATTTTATGCCCTTTAAAATTCAGCAGCAACTCTTCCACTTCCAGCTGTTTTTGGAGCTTTCAAGAAAAATTAATCAAGCCTTTGAATGTCATTAAGGAGCTGGTTAAGAGATGGTGTCTATTCAACTAGCCAAGGACAACTCAAGAGTCATTTTCTAAGCCATTAAAGACATTCAAATCAGCTGAATTAAAGTGATTTTATGGAAGGAGTTATTTGGTTCAAAGAATAAGAAAAGACATCAGTTTTTTATGGCACATTAAGTGGATGTTTTTGACCATTCGGTTACCTTGTTCTAGCATTATAAATAGTTGTAATCAGCCTTAGAGAGGGAACTTTTTGCTGAATATAGATGTTATATTTGAATTGTGAGCTATCCAATTCTCTTTGTTCTTTCGGAATTGATTTGACTTATCAAGCATAGCTTGTGGCGTCTGATGTGATCCGGCCCGGATTAATTGAGTCGTTTCACGTAATTGCCCGATCATCGACGAGAAGTTCGTTCGAAATTGTTTTAGGATGAAGATTGTTTTCAGTTTAAGCGGAAGACTTTTAAAAGGGTTCAAAAGATAGGCTAAATTCAGATATTTTGTAGGTTCGGTTTAATAAAAAAAGAAATAAAGTTTATAATTAATAAATAGGATGGAGATGAAAAAAATGAACTTAAGTATTAAGAACGATTCAATACTATGTAAAGTATTGCCCCGGGACTTATATTGCTTAAGGTGGGTTTAATGGAAGTCGAAGATGGACCTTGACCCGTTACCTATAGAGAGGTAGGAACCAAAGGTATAAAAAGGTGGATGAACGCCACACCAGGATGGTGATAAGTTCAAAAGAGAACGATAGACGCCACTAGCACGCTAGATAAGTCAGATCGAAAACTCGTACGAATTTAGAGAGGAGACAACTCACTCTTTGAACAAAGTTCATTCAAATGATCAAAAGTCAAAAGTCCCTTACAAATGAAATCAACAAACTATTTATACTAGTTTCTTATGCTAACCGAATAGTCCATTCATGAACTTAATGATTAAGTAATGAACCTAAATTAAGACATGAACCTTCTAGAAAAATGACCAATGGTGTCCTTGTCCATGTTCGGCCGAATGGTACTTCAATGGGCAGCTTCATGGCTAAGGAAATGAACTTGAAGGCTTGGTGAATGTATGGGAGAGCAATGGACATGTCTAGGTTCGGCCAAGGTGTGAATGGACACTCCAAGAGATGCCTTTTGGCCGAATAGGTACTTAGGAGATCAATGGACAGCAACCGATGCATGTAAGTGAATATTCATGCATTCTTCCATTCATTGTATTAAATCATTCATGCATCATCCTTACGTTCATTGAACCAGCCCATTCATGAATCATCTTTAATTGTGTTCCCACATCATGCATTGTAAGTAGACGTTCATGCACCTAGCTTGAATGAATCTCCACATTCGGCTGTACCTACAAACACTCATGAACTTAATTAATTTCAAGCAAATTCAGCTGAACTAAATTAAAGTATAATGTGAACATCCTAAATAACATTGAGACAACTTAATATTAACAAATCATAACACATAAATTCGGCTGGACAAATTTAAAACATGTAATAATTTAGACAAATTAAATGACATCTAGACACCTTTAATTCAGCCAAATCAAGACATATTAAACACTTGTAATAAATTAAGACATATTTAAAAGCTGTAAAGAAACTTATTTACATGCTTATTTAAATGGTCTAAAACTCCAGCAAATAAAGTTAATTTAGCTAAAGAGCTAATAATGAGCTGAATTGAATTTAAACCAAGCTCAAACGAGCTGAATTAAGCTCATGTGAGCTAAAATAAAATTCAGTGAGCTGAACCAAGCTAAATGGAGCTTGAGGAGCTGAATTCAAGCTGAAATCAAGGGCATCCTTGACCAGGGTCATATCAGCGTCCATCTTTTCTTTGTTGCTGAACTTATCACCTTTGGTGTGGCGTTCAATATACCTTTGGTTCCTATCATATTTGATAGTGGGTCAAGGTTCCTTTCCTGATTCCTTTAACCGAAAAACACCTAAAGACCATTTTGAGATTCGGGTCAACAATTCGTTATTGTTGGTTCATTTTCGGTCTTATCCAATTTAATTTGTTATTGTTTCCTCTTTATTTTGTTTATTACCTTTGTTTGAAGCCATTATCTCTATTTTGTTTCATTTTAAAACCGAAACGAATCCATCCTTACTCAATTCATGATTGGGCAACACATACGACTCAAAACATCACGAGACGAGTTCGTATCAAGTTGGTATCAGAGCTAGCGAATTTGGAGTAAGAATCGACGTTGTCGGCATTACGGTATAGTAGTTTCTCGAAAAAAAAACTCAAAAAAAAGATTCGAAAAAAACTAGTTTCCATTCAAACTTAAGAGATTGGATATCAAGTTAAAAAGATTTCGTGAAAAAAAATTCGTGAAAAAAAAGAAGAAGCTAGTTTTGAAATTTTGTTGTTGTTTGCTGCCCAAATTATAGTTATTACTACCTTCTACTATTTCGCCACATCCAACCTTTTCATTTCTTGTTTCAAGCCTACTTTTCTTTGTCCTACAATATTCTTACCAAGCCCAAACATCAAGGTTGTAAGCCGACCCACAACAACTGCTTTTTAAGTTTAAATAATTCCTAAGAACTTAGAGAGGAGGAGTGAGTGGAAAGAGGCAAGAGAGTAGTGAGTTTATTCAAGAGAAAAAAAAGCCAAGTGTGTGAGATTTCATTGTGAGTGGATAGTGAGATTCTTTGTTGTGAGTTCTTAAAAAAAATGTCACGAAGTCTGGAAAAAAATTCAGACAAGGGAGTTGGATTCCGTCTTGTAAGAATTGTTGGAGGAAGTGTGCCAGATTTTACACTCCAAGCCTTTACGCATGAAATGGAGCATCTATTTGATCGAAAACTCAAACCCATCAAGAAACGATTGGATCTTGTCGAAGAGCGGAGTCATCGAGCAAGAACCCAATGGGAGAAAATTTATCCAAATGAAAGGACGAAAATGAGATCATCAAGGAGACAAACATTCGACGAATATGTGAAAAGAGACCCTTATCCAGATTCCTATTCTTCAAGGAATTTAGGCCGAAATAAATCCAGCTGCAAGTTTGAAGCCTATCAAGGTAACGAACGAGAAAGCACAAGTCATTCTTCGTATGCAACAAAGTATTCATCTACGGAAAAATCCTTACGAAGAAGTGAATGTGTCTCGTATAAGAACTCATCCATGGAGGTTTATTCACGAAGAGTTGATCGTGACTCTTATGAAGATTCTTCCACTTCTTTCCAACGAAAAGTCTATTGTTCTGATTCTTTTGTATTATCGCCATTTTGTAATAAAGTTGAGAGAAGAAAAAGAGTGACGAGAGAAAAAGAAATCGAAAAAGAAACAAAAATTGAAAAAGAGAAAAATATTGGAGAAAGAAAAGAAAGAGTGCGAGAAACAAGTGTTGTTGAAAATGAAAGAGAATTGATGAGTGAAAGTGAGTTTTCAACAAACAAAGAGATTGTGGGAAAAGAACGAGAAGTTGAAAAAGAAACGAGTGGAAAAGATGAAAGTCAACAAGAAAAAGCGAGGAATGTTTTTACTAACCAATCTGCAAGTTGTCCTCGTATTGTTTCTTCTTTCCAGGTTTCTAGAGATTCAAATGACAAGTTTCAACTTCTTTACCTTCCTGATGAGAGACGATTCCATTTGATCAAAAAAGGTAAGGTTCAAGCGCTTAAAGGTAAGCAAGGTAAGGAGTTTTTAGTCAATGAATCATGGCAATCAGGTTTGAAAGTTGTTGATAAAATTTCTGATAACTTAGTTTTAAAAAGATCTTCTTATTTTGATTTGGTTAATTGTTACTCGCTATTTGTGGTTGATAAATTCGTTTTAAGTGGAGGCATGAAGAGTTGTTCACTCAATGATGTGATCCGGCTCGATTGATTGAGTCGATTCACTTGATTGCCCGATCGTCGACGAGAAGTTTGTTCGATTTTGTAGATAGATGGAGTTAGATGATTTTTTATAGCGGAAGTTGAGAGAATGGGTTCAAAAGATGGTTTGGATAGATGTTTGATAGGCTCGGTGAAATAAAGAAATATTGTTTATAATTTAATAGTTAAAATGGAATGGAAAAATAGAACTCAAGCGAAGAACGATTCAATACTATGTAAAGTATTACCCCGGGACTTATATTGCTTAAGGTGGGTTTAATGGAAGTCAAAGATGGACCTTGACCCGTTACCTATAGAGAGGTAGGAACCAAAGGTATAAAAAGATGGATGAACGCCACACCAGGATGGTGATAAGTTCAAGGAGTCGAGTTGACGCCACTAGCGAGCTAGATAAGTCAGAAAGAGACTCGTACGAAATAGGATAGGAGGAAACCTCACAATCAAGTTTAATAATCAGAATTGTCTAACCTTTTTACAAAGAGAAAAGAACTATTTATAGATTACATTAGATAGCCAAATAGACTAAGTAAATTCGGCTTTAATTGAATTAAACTAATCTAGAAATGTATCTTTAAAGGCTATGTCCAAATTCGGCTGAATGGTACTTCAATGGGCAGCTTCATGGCTAAGGAAATGAACTTGAAGGCTTGGTGAATGTATGGGAGAGCAATGGACATGTCTAGGTTCGGCCAAGGTGTGAATGGACACTCCAATAGATGCCTTTTGGTCGAATAGGTACTTAGGAGATCAATGGACAGCAACCGATGCATGTAAGTGAATATTCATGCATTCTTCCATTCATTGTATTAAATCATTCATGCATCATCTTTAAGGCAACCATTCGTTGTAGGTAGTCATGCATGTACCCGAACATACATTGAACCAGAAATGTTCATGAATCCTCATTAATTGTGTTCCCACATGTGGATGTACCTACAAAAGATATAAACAAATTAGATTCAAGGTACATTCAGCTTAAATTAAATAATATCAAGACATATTTAACAAATTAAAATAAAGACATAAATAAAATATAATTAATAATAAATTCGGCTAGCTCAATGATAGTTGAAATTCTTGATGAGCTGAATTGAGCTAGAAAATTCGGTTATGAGCTGTAGTAAAAATAATTAAAATAAAACTATCACTCAAATTATTCAAATAATAAAATTAACGAGCTAGAAAGAAGCTAAATTGAGCTCAAATAGGTGGAATTGAGCTCAAGTGAGCTGATTAAAGTCGAATTGAGCTAAGGGAGCTGGAATTGAGTTGAAATTAGCTTGCACTAAGGTGCATGGTTTCTTCAAGGAGTTGGATCGAGCTTCCCCATCTTCAACGAGCTGATTCTCCTTCCAAAACTTGAACAATAAAGCTGAAACAACTTCATGAAATCGCTTGGACCTAGCTCGGTTCATTGGTCCCTTTGGAAGCTCGAGGGAATCAAGACGAGGACTTGATGGGGCTTGGGGCGTGGTCACATCATCCCCCCCTTCTTCAAAACGACTTGTCCTCAAGTCGAGCTGTTTATTCTCTAGAAAATAATCCGTCTTATGCAACTCTCCTTGAATGAATGGAACAATTAGTCGTTCATAAGCCATTGCAAAAGAACTTACAATATTCGACATTAAAGATGGCAAATGAATCAATGAAAATAGAAAACCATTAATCATCAAGAAACGATCAAAACAAATATGTGGATCATGCATAGTCGTATCAAGACAAGTATGAGTCATGTAAAAAGGCAGTTTTAAAACATCATTCTTAAAATCACATGAACAAAACTCCTTCCATATCCATAACTCATCAAATGGTCGAGACGAAAACAAATATGTTTTCAAGCATTCGAACTTTTCAATTTTCTTCCACAAGTCATTGTTCAAGTAAATGGAATGCAAGTAAGGAGACATGAAATTTAAATCTTCATCACAAACATGCAAATGAAAAGTTTCATATGACTCATGATTTCGCATGTTTGACACTCGCAATTGTCGTTTGGTTTTGTTCTCAACAACGACTTCATCACATTTTCCAAAGAAAAAAATCTTCTTATCATTACTCAAAACGGATATATCATCATCAAACAAAATCAAACAATTAACCACAATAGGATTCAAGCGATTTTTAGCATTCAAGGTGTCTTCAAAAATTTCATTTACATTCGACTTAAGAAAAGATGATCGCATAACATCAGAATTCATACCTTGTCCACCTTTAGGAATTGGGAATTGAAGATCGAATTTACCTTTTTCAATCATCACAAACCTTCTTCCTTCAGACTTGTATTGTAATTGGAGCTCCTTCTTTGAATTAACCTGAAATGGAGTAACAAGGAGACAATGGTTATTTAATTCTCTTTTCTTTTTCTCACTCACCTTTCTTGTGATTTCTTTTTCTTTTTCAACACTCTCATTTTTTTTATAATTTTTTTTGTTTCTTTTTGTTTTTCTATTTTTTTCTCTTTCTCATCTTCCTTTTCAATGCTCTCTTTTTCTTTTGCTTGTTCCATGGATCGCTTAAGATGTTGTTGATCTTCCATGACTTGTTGCGGGGACAAGGGTACCAAAGTAACATTTTTACCCTTATGTTGAAACGAATATTGATTAGCAAAACCGTCATGTTTGACTCGACGGTCAAATTGCCATGGCCTTCCGAGTAAAATATGACCCGCATGCATGGGTACAACATCACATAATACTTCATCATGGTAGTTCCCAATAGAGAAAGAAATCTTGGCTTGCTTGGTCACCTTCAATTCGACCCCTTCATTGAGCCATTGCAATTTATAAGGACTTGGATGCTTGATAGTTGGCAAAGCAAGTTTGTCCACCATGTATGTGCTTGCGACGTTAGTGCAACTTCCACCATCAATCACGATACTACAAACCCTTTCTTTGACAAGTCCACGCGTATGGAATAAATTCTCACGTTGTAGTTTATCCACAGAAGTTTGGACACTAAGATTTCTTTTTACCACAAGCATTTCACCTTCAACAGCAAACGCTATTTCTTCTTCATTATCGGAAGGAATTTCAACTTCTTCTTCATTTTTGTCTATCTCCTCCTCCGATTCGATATCACCATTTGGCCTCATAATCATGGCATTCCGATTTGCGCATTGGCTGGCCACATGTCCTCTTCCGAGACACCTAAAACATTTTATATCTCTTGATCGATTTTGGAAATTATCCACAGACTTACCTTTGCTAGATTCAGCAATTGGCTTAAGTGTTTTTGGTGGTGTTGTTGGCTCTTTTATCGGATTAGTAGAAGCACTCTTACTCGAACCTTGGTTCCATTTAGATGTATTGGAATAAGAATAGCCTCGAGCAGAACCTTTCTTTTTGATTTGCTTCTCGACTTTGATAGCCATGTGCACCATATCTACGATTTCCACGTAGTGTTGCAACTCAACGATGTTAGCTATTTCCCGATTAAGTCCAGCCAAGAATCGCGCCATAGTGGCCTCACGATCTTTTGTACATCAGCGCAAATCATAGCGATCTCCATCTCCTTGTAATAATCCTCCACACTTTTGGTTCCTTGGGTGAGATTTTGGAGCTTTTGATACAACTCCCGATGATAATATGAAGGAGTAAACCTTCGCCGCATCACAGCTTTCATCTCGGTCCAAGTGGCGATAGGACGCTCGCCATTTCGCCTTCGACTCGTGACAAATTGATCCCACCAAATCATTGCATAATCTAAAAATTCAATGGCTGCCAATTTAACCTTCTTTGCCTCGGAATAATTGTGGCACTCAAACACTAACTCAATTTTCTTCTCCCATTCCAAATAAGCTTCCGGATCTGAACGTCCATAGAAAGGAGGAATAGTTAGTTTAATACTTTTAAGATCGTCATCATACCTTTCTTGTTCTCGTGATCCATGATGTCGTCGACCTCTCCTTCGTTCACTAACGTTTGAACCTTAATCACTTTCGGCCCCACTTGGTTCAGAAACTTCATTGTCTTGAAATTGTCTTCGATTTCGATTTCTAGGTGGACTTAGAGGAGTCCTTCCTTGGCGGCCTCTCATTTCCACTTGATCAAGACGATCTTGAATTGGTTCCAATTTTTGATCAAATAATCGTTCAAACTCGCGCAACATTGCTTGCATATTTAAATCTGACACATTTCGTACGGGTTGTCTTTCTGCCATATTTTCATTAAAACTTCTAGACATAAGTAAAATTTTCCTCACTTACAAAACCTCACGGTTCACTCAGAAAGAAAAATATTTGTCGCACACGCTCGTGTTTACACTCTTCTAGGCTTTTTCTTTGATGTAAAACACACGTGCCTTTTACCTCTCGACCTCGTCTCACAATTTTGTAATTCGTCTCGATAGACTTAATTTGCTGCTTGAGGGTCGGTTTCAAAATAGGTTACAAAGGAATGATGTGGGTGTAGGGTAGGCTAAACAAAATAAAATCAAGGTTAAGTGTGGCGTTGGGATGGGTAAATAATGGTAGGAAGGGAAACTTGATGATCGGAGTAAATAAGAGAAAAAAATAAAAACTCGCAAGACTTTTCACTTTTTTTTAACTTGATTTTTTTGCTCACCCTTTTTTTTTCTTTTCTTTTTTTTTGCTCGATTTTTTTTCACTTTTTTTTTGGAATTTTTTTTCAATCAATTTTTTTTTGATTTTTTTTGTTACTCCAATACAATAGTAAGCTAAATACAAGGGACAAAAATTAAATTACAACTCAAATTTTTTTGATTTTTTTTTTCACGTTTCGAACCTACTTGCAGCCTTATTACGAACGTCGACGCTCCTCGTTTTAGTAGCTCTGATACCAAATGATGTGAACCGGCTCGATTGATTGAGTCGATTCACTTGATTGCCCGATCGTCGACGAGAAGTTTGTTCGATATTGTAGATAGATGGAGTTAGATGATTTTTTATAGCGGAAGTTGAGAAAATGGGTTCAAAAGATGGTTTGGATAGATGTTTGATAGGCTCGGTGAAATAAAGAAATATTGTTTATAATTTAATAGTTAAAATGGAATGGAAAAATAGAACTCAAGCGAAGAACGATTCAATACTATGTAAAGTATTGCCCCGGGACTTATATTGCTTAATGTGGGTTTAATGGAAGTCGAAGATGGACCTTGACCCGTTACCTATAGAGAGGTAGGAACCAAAGGTATAAAAAGATGGATGAACGCCACACCAGGATGGTGATAAGTTCAAGGAGTCGGGTTGACGCCACTAGCGAGCTAGATAAGTCAGAACGAGACTCGTACGAAATAGGATAGGAGGAAACCTCACAATCAAGTTTAATAATCAGAATTGTCTAACCTTTTTACAAAGAGAAAAGAACTATTTATAGATTACATTAGATAGCCAAATAGACTAAGTAAATTCGGCTTTAATTGAATTAAACTAATCTAGAAATGTATCTTTAAAGGCTATGTCCAAATTCGGCTGAATGGTACTTCAATGGGCAGCTTCATGGCTAAGGAAATGAACTTGAAGGCTTGGTGAATGTATGGGAGAGCAATGGACATGTCTAGGTTCGGCCAAGATGTGAATGGACACTCCAATAGATGCCTTTTGGTCGAATAGGTACTTAGGAGATCAATGGACAGCAACCGATGCATGTAAGTGAATATTCATGCATTCTTCCATTCATTGTATTAAATCATTCATGCATCATCTTTAAGGCAACCATTCGTTGTAGGTAGTCATGCATGTACTCGAACATACATTGAACCAGAAATGTTCATGAATCCTCATTAATTGTGTTCCCACATGTGGATGTACCTACAAAAGATATAAACAAATTAGATTCAAGGTACATTCAGCTTAAATTAAATAATATCAAGACATATTTAACAAATTAAAATAAAGACATAAATAAAATATAATTAATAATAAATTCGGCTAGCTCAATGATAGTTGAAATTCTTGATGAGCTGAATTGAGCTAGAAAATTCGGTTATGAGCTGTAGTAAAAATAATTAAAATAAAACTATCACTCAAATTATTCAAATAATAAAATTAACGAGCTAGAAAGAAGCTAAAGTGAGCTCAAATAGGTGGAATTGAGCTCAAGTGAGCTAATTAAAGTCGAATTGAGCTAAGGGAGCTGGAATTGAGTTGAAATTAGCTTGCACTAAGGTGCATGGTTTCTTCAAGGAGTTGGATCGAGCTTCCCCATCTTCAACGAGCTGATTCTCCTTCCAAAACTTGAACAATAAAGCTGAAACAACTTCATGAAATCGCTTGGACCTAGCTCGGTTCATTGGTCCCTTTGGAAGCTCGAGGGAATCAAGACGAGGACTTGATGGGGCTTGGGGCGTGGTCACATCATCCCCCCCTTCTTCAAAACGACTTGTCCTCAAGTCGAGCTGTTTATTCTCTAGAAAATAATCCGTCTTATGCAACTCTCCTTGAATGAATGGAACAATTAGTCGTTCATAAGCCATTCCAAAAGAACTTACAATATTCGACATTATAGATGGCAAATGAATCAATGAAAATAGAAAACCATTAATCATCAAGAAACGATCAAAACAAATATGTGGATCATGCATAGTCGTATCAAGACAAGTATGAGTCATGTAAAAAGGCAGTTTTAAAACATCATTCTTAAAATCACATGAACAAAACTCCTTCCATATCCATAACTCATCAAATGGTCGAGACGAAAACAAATATGTTTTCAAGCATTCGAACTTTTCAATTTTCTTCCACAAGTCATTGTTCAAGTAAATGGAATGCAAGTAAGGAGACATGAAATTTAAATCTTCATCACAAACATGCAAATGAAAAGTTTCATATGACTCATGATTTCGCATGTTTGACACTCGCAATTGTCGTTTGGTTTTGTTCTCAACAACGACTTCATCACATTTTCCAAAGAAAAAAATCTTCTTATCATTACTCAAAACGGATATATCATCATCAAACAAAATCAAACAATTAACCACAATAGGATTCAAGCGATTTTTAGCATTCAAGGTGTCTTCAAAAATTTCATTTACATTCGACTTAAGAAAAGATGATCGCATAACATCAGAATTCATACCTTGTCCACCTTTAGGAATTGGGAATTGAAGATCGAATTTACCTTTTTCAATCATCACAAACCTTCTTCCTTCAGACTTGTATTGTAATTGGAGCTCCTTCTTTGAATTAACCTGAAATGGAGTAACAAGGAGACAATGGTTATTTAATTCTCTTTTCTTTTTCTCACTCACCTTTCTTGTGATTTCTTTTTCTTTTTCAACACTCTCATTTTTTTTATAATTTTTTTGTTTCTTTTTGTTTTTCTATTTTTTTCTCTTTCTCATCTTCCTTTTCAATGCTCTCTTTTTCTTTTGCTTGTTCCATGGATCGCTTAAGATGTTGTTGATCTTCCATGACTTGTTGCGGGGACAAGGGTACCAAAGTAACATTTTTACCCTTATGTTGAAACGAATATTGATTAGCAAAACCGTCATGTTTGACTCGACGGTCAAATTGCCATGGCCTTCCGAGTAAAATATGACCCGCATGCATGGGTACAACATCACATAATACTTCATCATGGTAGTTCCCAATAGAGAAAGAAATCTTGGCTTGCTTGGTCACCTTCAATTCGACCCCTTCATTGAGCCATTGCAATTTATAAGGACTTGGATGCTTGATAGTTGGCAAAGCAAGTTTGTCCACCATGTATGTGCTTGCGACGTTAGTGCAACTTCCACCATCAATCACGATACTACAAACCCTTTCTTTGACAAGTCCACGCGTATGGAATAAATTCTCACGTTGTAGTTTATCCACAGAAGTTTGGACACTAAGATTTCTTTTTACCACAAGCATTTCACCTTCAACAGCAAACGCTATTTCTTCTTCATTATCGGAAGGAATTTCAACTTCTTCTTCATTTTTGTCTATCTCCTCCTCCGATTCGATATCACCATTTGGCCTCATAATCATGGCATTCCGATTTGCGCATTGGCTGGCCACATGTCCTCTTCCGAGACACCTAAAACATTTTATATCTCTTGATCGATTTTGGAAATTATCCACAGACTTACCTTTGCTAGATTCAGCAATTGGCTTAAGTGTTTTTGGTGGTGTTGTTGGCTCTTTTATCGGATTAGTAGAAGCACTCTTACTCGAACCTTGGTTCCATTTAGATGTATTGGAATAAGAATAGCCTCGAGCAGAACCTTTCTTTTTGATTTGCTTCTCGACTTTGATAGCCATGTGCACCATATCTACGATTTCCACGTAGTGTTGCAACTCAACGATGTTAGCTATTTCCCGATTAAGTCCAGCCAAGAATCGCGCCATAGTGGCCTCACGATCTTCTTGTACATCAGCGCAAATCATAGCGATCTCCATCTCCTTGTAATAATCCTCCACACTTTTGGTTCCTTGGGTGAGATTTTGGAGCTTTTGATACAACTCCCGATGATAATATGAAGGAATAAACCTTCGCCGCATCACAGCTTTCATCTCGGTCCAAGTGGTGATAGGACGCTCGCCATTTCGCCTTCGACTCGTGACAAATTGATCCCACCAAATCATTGCATAATCTAAAAATTCAATGGCTGCCAATTTAACCTTCTTTGCCTCGGAATAATTGTGGCACTCAAACACTAACTCAATTTTCTTCTCCCATTCCAAATAAGCTTCCGGATCTGAACGTCCATGGAAAGGAGGAATAGTTAGTTTAATACTTTTAAGATCGTCATCATACCTTTCTTGTTCTCGTGATCCATGATGTCGTCGACCTCTCCTTCGTTCACTAACGTTTGAACCTTGATCACTTTCGGCCCCACTTGGTTCAGAAACTTCATTGTCTTGAAATTGTCTTCGATTTCGATTTCTAGGTGGACTTAGAGGAGTCCTTCCTCGGCGGCCTCTCATTTCCACTTGATCAAGACGATCTTGAATTGGTTCCAATTTTTGATCAGATAATCGTTCAAACTCGCGCAACATTGCTTGCATATTTAAATCTGACACATTTCGTACGGGTTGTCTTTCTGCCATATTTTCATTAAAACTTCTAGACATAAGTAAAATTTTCCTCACTTACAAAAACTCGCGGTTCACTCAGAAAGAAAAATATTTGTCGCACACGCTCGTGTTTACACTCTTCTAGGCTTTTTCTTTGATGTAAAACACACGTGCCTTTTACCTCTCGACCTCGTCTCACAATTTCATAATTCGTCTCGATAGACTTAATTTGCTGCTTGAGGGTCGATTTCAAAATAGGTTACAAAGGAATGATGTGGGTGTAGGGTAGGCTAAACAAAATAAAATCAAGGTTAAGTGTGGCGTTGGGATGGGTAAATAATGGTAGGAAGGGAAACTTGATGATCGGAGTAAATAAGAGAAAAAAATAAAAACTCGCAAGACTTTTCACTTTTTTTTTAACTTGATTTTTTTGCTCACCCTTTTTTTTTCTTTTCTTTTTTTTTTGCTCGATTTTTTTCACTTTTTTTTTGGAATTTTTTTTCAATCAATTTTTTTTTCAATCAATTTTTTTTGATTTTTTTTGTTACTCCAATACAATAGTAAGCTAAATACAAGGGACAAAAATTAAATTACAACTCAAATTTTTTTTTTGATTTTTTTTTCACGTTTTGAACCTACTTGCAGCCTTATTACGAACGTCGACGCTCCTCGTTTTAGTAGCTCTGATACCAAATGATGTGATCCGGCTCGATTGATTGAGTCGATTCACTTGATTGCCCGATCGTCGACGAGAAGTTTGTTCGATTTTGTAGATAGATGGAGTTAGATGATTTTTTATAGCGGAAGTTGAGAAAATGGGTTCAAAAGATGGTTTGGATAGATGTTTGATAGGCTCGGTGAAGGTGAGCATCCTAATTTTATCTTGAATAAAAGTGTTAAACCCTTCCATTTGCTCCAGGTTTTATCTTTATTCCCGAAAATAAAAGATGTGTATTTTGATGGCTTGCAAAATCAAAATCAAATCTTTGATCCCAGTATAGTATGGTTTAAAGGACTCGGATGTGTTTTGCATGCGTATAACTTTAGTTTGTTTCATGTTTTTCCCATGTTACCAGCCATGAAATTTTCAATTCAGATTAAAGTTGATACGACCATGCCCCGGGCACACTTTTGGATCAGCTCCCTAAGCATTGTTTGCAAATCCATGCGAGCTGAATTAGTTCAATTTCATTTTGTTAAGCTCCATTTAGCTCGTTTCCAGCTCACTCGAGCTCAAGTCAACTCACTCAAGCTCAATCTTAACCCAATGAGCTTATTTTTAGCTTTCTTTAGCTTGCATTTATTTTGCTGAAATAAACCATTTAATTTGTCATTAGTTAAATTAGTTGTTTATCTTAAGTTAGTTAATTTGTTAAAATCTGGACAAATAATTAATTAAGTGTTTTAATTATATCTAAATTAAATACTTAATTAATTATGATGTTTTAAATATGTCTAAAATTGTTAATATGTATGGCCAAATTTAATGTGCAAATTATTGAGTTCATATGCTGCTAATTTAATGTGTTTGAAATGCATTTAACTTGCTGATTTAATTTGCTGCAGGTTCATGAACGGATTGGTGCAATGTATGGGAGTGTGCATGCACAATTGAGGTTCAATGGATGGCATTTAAAGGAGCACATGCATTTGGGACGTTCATGCAAGAGGGAGTTGCTGAAAGTTCATGTATTTGAAGATTCATGGATCATATTTATGGGGGAAAATACATGGGACGTTTCATGCATGATTCATGCATTTTCAAGATGACCATTCAAGTATTTTAGGCACATTAATGCCTCATTCAGCCAAGGGAGATGTAGGATCATTAAAGAGCTGCACATTCATGGAATTATGGAGATTTTTCAAGGCTAAGGATGCATGAATGCATCAAGTGAAGCATCATGATGGTTCGGCCAATTCATGTACCATCTTCAAGCATGAACTGGATTTTAATGCTATTTGTGTGAACATGTTAAATACCTGTGTGAACAGAATTTAAGTTAGTGTGAACAACATAGATGCCGAATATCAATAGGCATTTTAGGCTTATAAATAGCTTACTTGTTTATTGTAAAAGGTTACAGAATTTGATCAATTAAACTTAATAGAACTTTTGTTCTTGTGAGGTTACCTCCTCTCTTCTTTCGTTCGAGTCTCGAAGTGACTTATCTAGCTTGCTAGTGGTGTCAATCCGAACTCCATTGAACTTATCACCGAATCGGTGTGGCGTTCAACCATCTTCCTATACCTTTGGTTCTTACCTCCATATAGGTAACGGGTCACGGTCCGCTTCTATCCTTTATCAAAATTCACCTTAAGCAATATAAGACTCGGGGCAATACTTTTTAGTATTGAATCATTCTTAAAGTTTGAGTTCTTTTGATGTGATCCGGCTCAGTTGATTGAGTCGATTCACTTGATTGCCCGATCGTCGACGAGAAGTTTGTTCGATTTTGTAGATAGATGGAGTTAGATGATTTTTTTATAGCGAAAGTTAAGAAAATGGGTTCAAAAGATGGTTTGGATAGATGTTTGATAGGCTCGGTGAAATAAAGAAATATTGTTTATAATTTAATAGTTAAAATG
Source organism: Gossypium hirsutum (assembly GCF_007990345.1). Taxonomy (NCBI): domain Eukaryota; kingdom Viridiplantae; phylum Streptophyta; class Magnoliopsida; order Malvales; family Malvaceae; genus Gossypium; species Gossypium hirsutum. The sequence goes on from NC_053442.1 coordinate 35,083,216, forward strand.
GAATGGAAAAATAGAACTCAAGTGAAGAACGATTCAATACTATATGAAGTATTGCCCCGGGACTTATATTGCTTAAGGTGGGTTTAATGGATTGTCGAAGATGGACCTTGACCCGTTACCTATAGAAAGGTAGGAACCAAAGGTATAAAAAGGTGGATGAACGCCACACCAGGATGGTGATAAGTTCAAGAAGTCGGGTTGACGCCACTAGCGAGCTAGATAACTCAGAACGAGACTCGTACAAAATAGGATAGGAGGAAACCTCACAATCAAGTTTTCAATAATCAAATTCTGTAACCTTTTACAATAAACAAGTAAGCTATTTATAAGCCTAAAATGCCTATTGATATTCGGCATCTATGTTGTTCACACTAACTTAAATTCTGTTCACACAGGTATTTAACATGTTCACACAAATAGCATTAAAATCCAGTTCATGCTTGAAGATGGTACATGAATTGGCCGAACCATCATGATGCTTCACTTGATGCATTCATGCATCCTTAGCCTTGAAGAATCTCCATAATTCCATGAATGTGCAGCTCTTTAATGATCCTACATCTCCCTTGGCTGAATGAGGCATTAATGTGCCTAAAATACTTGAATGGTCATCTTGAAAATGCATGAATCATGCATGAAACGTCCCATGTATTTCCCCCATAAATATGATCCATGAATCTTCAAATACATGAACTTTCAGCAACTCCCTCTTGCATGAACGTCCCAAATGCATGTGCTCCTTTAAATGCCATCCATTGAACCTCAATTGTCCATGTACACTCCCATACATTGCACCAATCCGTTCATGAACCTGCAGCAAATTAAATCAGCAAGTTAAATGCATTTCAAACACATTAAATTAGCAGCATATGAACTCAATAATTTTCACATTAAATTTGGCCATACATATTAACAATTTCAGACATATTTAAAACATCATAATTAATTATGTATTTAATTTAGATATAATTAAAACACTTAATTAATTATTTGTCCAGATTTTAACAAATTAATTAACTGAAAATAAACAACTAATTCAACTAAAGACAAATTAAATGGTTTATTTCAGCAAAATAAATGCAAGCTAAAAATAAGCTCATTTGATACGAGCTCGTTTCGGATGTAAAGACGAGTCGTAATCTTTCCCGATCGAAATTAGGTAGTGTCGGAATTGAATCAAATTCAAGTCTTGGTGTTTGAAGTTGGATGGCTTTAGGAACAAAGGAGTTTAATGGGTTGTTGTTTGCTGGGTAATTCGATGAAACAAGATCGAACCCTTATTATCAAATAAGGACCCGGGCTTAAGGTTTCAAAGAAAGAAATGGAAATAGGATAAAAACCGAGACCCTCTATTTAGCAAAATAGGAACCTACGGTATGAAGAACGCCACACCAATGGGTGATAAGTTCGAACAAAGTCAGATTGACGCCACTCGTTGAAGATAAGTCAATTTGAGCTTTGGAGAATAAAGAGAGTGAATTTCTCACTAAAATTATGTTTCATTCAGAAATTTGGCAAAAAGTCCCTTACAATTGAAAATGACCAACTATTTATACTAATATCTTATGCTAGCCGAATAGTCCATTCATGAACTTAACAATTAAGTAATGTACCTAATTAAAACATGAAACTTCTAGAAAAATGTCCAATGATGTTCTTGTCCATGTTCGGCCGAATGGGAGGTGAGTGGTTAGCTTCATGAATATGCATTGATGTACTTGGATAAATGTTCTTCATGCATGCATGGCTAGATTCGGCTAGCTCCTTTAATGGAGCCTTTAATTCATGTTGTTTCACCACGAGTGGCTTAATTAAATGAGGCTTCATGAAGGATCAAACTTGGTGTGAACAAGGAGCTTGAGTAGACTCTTGTGTGTGAACATCCAACTGAATGGTCATCATGGTGTGAACACAAGGTGTGAACACATGATCAATACATGAACCGTCCAATGCATGGTCCATCATTAATTTGATCCATGAATCTTCAAATACATGAATGACCATCATGAACATGCAAATGCCTCTTGATTGCCGTCCATTGAACCTTTCTATGCATGCACCTTGCATTAATTCCTTACATGCATGTGCCGTCCAAAGGGATGTACCTTCACATTCATTGAATCTACATGCATGAATCTGCCTAATGTATCTTCAAATTCGGGTGCACCTACATAAGACAAATGAACTTAATTAAAACATAATGTGAACATCCTAATTAACATTGAAACAACTTAAATATTAATAAAGCATGACACAAATTCGGTTGAACAGATTTAGAACATGTAATTAATTTGCCTAATCTAAGACACATTAAAACAAATAATAACTTAGACACAAATTTAATTCAACAGCAGCTAAGACAAATTAATTAGAATATGAAATTAATTTGTCTCAACTTTAGACACAATTTAAACCCTTCTAATTAAAAAAAATCCAGAATTAAAATGCAATTTAATTATTTAAGCTGAATAAACTAATTTGCATTTATTTTATTCCAGCAACTAAAATTATAAAACGCAAAGTAAGCTCAAACAAGCAAATGAGCTCAATGAGCTGGAAATGAGCTGAATTGAGCTCAACGAGCTGAGATTAGGCTTCATTTTGCACTTCGGCCCCTCAAGCTTAGGCCACTCTCGATGACATCGAATTGGGTTGAAACATGATGCGACCAGGTTCGCATCATCATTGGGTTAAGATTGAGCTGAATTGAGCTCGAATGAGCTGACATGAGCTCGAGTGAGCTGGAAACGATCTAAACGGAGCTCAACGAAAAGGAATTGAACTATTTCAGCTTGCATGGATTTGCAAGAAATGCTTAGGGAGCTGGTCCAAAAGTGTGCCCGAGGCGTGGTCGTATCATCCCCTCCCTCTTTAAAGCGATTTGTCCCCAAATCGGGCCATTTTCTCGAAAAAAATTTTACATCGTCACCAGCCCTTTTGTCGATGGAATTGGCATAGTTGCTCCCAAAAACCTGCAAATCAGACATGCCTTGAGTAGGACACAATTTATGTTTATACCCTCCCTCTTTAGGAGGGAACCACTTCGAAGTGTCACCTACACAAAAATTAAATAGATTAGTGACACCATGGTTTATAAGTTCAAAAGGTCTTCTTAAGATCTTATGCAAAAATTGAACAAATGAACCAATGCCCGGATCAAAAGTGAAAGTTGATTTTACCTTTCCGCAATGAGTTAAGAATTTCTTCGTTGGAGATATACCAAAAACAAGAAGCATTCGGGAATTATAATTTTGGACAACAAAAATCCATGACTTAAAAACTTTGAACAATGATGTAGAGCCAAAGCTTCGATTTAGCGTTTGCAACTTGTCATAGTTCAACAACTTCGTTTTCAAATTTAAAGTCATAACATCAAGCAAGCACAAATGGTTCACACATCTATTCACACATAGCGATAAAATTCAGAAAAGATGAGAAGATTCAACATATTTATTCCAAACAAAATTAGAGTACTCACCTTTATTTATCAACAACTTAAGATAACTTGCTCCGGGCTTAAACACACGGTTTTGGTCATTCTTTGTTAAAAACAGCAAAGGCTTTTTCAAACATGCAAAATTTATACAACAAGGCAGATTTGAGACACCATCTTCAACTTTAAGTGCACAAACCATTTTACATGTCATCCTCGTATCAAACAAACAAATCAAAGACATGCATGTTTTCAAGCATTCATGCATCTCAAATCTCATACGTACATTCTTGTTTAGACAAAGTAGTTTCTCATAAAAGATCAATGAGTGCACATTTTTACTCAAATCAAGCAGATGGAAAGGCTTATATGTTTTCTTATCTTGCAAATGCCGAATATTTATTATTTCAATAACAAACTCATCAGCATCACAATTTCCAAAAACATTATTCTTCTTGCCATCATTCCACGCAAATATGATATCATCAATCAAAGAATGGCAAGTAACCACATCAAAATTCAGATCATTTTTAAAGGACAAATCATCAACAAGGTTTCCATCAACAATCGAATAAGGCAGAGGTGCTTTAAAATTTTCAACATTCATACCTTGCTCCTCTTTTGGCTTAGGTGAACTAAGATCGTTGAGAATGTTACCTTTTTCAACCAAGGTGAACCCTCTCTCCTTCGAAAGGTATTGAAGTCGAAACTTGTCAATCGATTCCTTGGAAACCTGGAAAGAAGAAAATTTACACGGCAAACTTACAAATGGGTTAGTTAGAACATTCCTCACTTTTGCTCGATTACTTTCTCCTTTTTCACTCTTCTCTTTTTCAAACTCTTTTTCAAACCCTCTCTCTTTTTCCATGACACTCGTTTCTTTTACACTCTCATTTCTTTCTTCAATCTCACTCTCTTTTTTAATTTTCTTTTCTTCATTTTCTTTTTCACTCACTATTTTGATTTCTTTTTCTTTTTCACTACAATGTGTAGATGACACGAAAGAATCAAAGAGATAATCATTTGGCTCAAAGAAAGAGAAAATATTTTCATAAGCTTCTCGTCCATTTCTTCGAGAACAATCCTTTGGGAAGGACTTCTTTGAAGCATACGAGGAATAGCTCGTCCTTTCTCGCTCATCTCGAGTGATTTTTGACTCGAAGTTTTCTTCTCGCGGTCTCGAAAGCCTTGTTGAATAGGAGTCTTGATATGTGTCTCTTCTCGAATAATGTCGTCGTGATGAACTTAACTCTATTTCTCGACTCGGTGGAGTTTGCTTCCGTCCGGCTTTTTCCTCCACTCGGTCCAAACGTCTTTTTAATGGGCTTAGTTTTTCATCCAATATTCGGCCCATCTCGTTCACCAAGTATTGAAATTCATCGGTAGAGAATTCTTCTTGAGACATGATTCAAGAAAATGTTCGAAAATCGAAAGATAGAATAAATAGTAAATGAACCTCACCAATTCAAAATCCTCACCAATCTCTTACAAAGAAATAATGATTTTCACTCGCACTCGTGTTTAGACTCAATTTTTGGCTTTTTCTTTTGATGTATTTCACTCTTGCCTTTTACCACTCGACCTCTTCTCTCAATTTCGTGATTTGTCTCGATAGACTTAATTTGCTTCTTGAGGGTCGGTTTCAAAATGGGTTACAAGGGATAATGTCAGGTGTAGGGTAGGCTGAACAAAGAAGAAAATTGGTTTAAAATGTGGTGTTGGGATGGTAAATAATGGTAGGAAGGGAAACTTGATGATTGGAGTAATAAGTGATAATGATAAAAACTCGCAAGACTTTTCACTTTTTTTTTCTTTCTTCTTTTTTTTTAACTCAATTTTTTTTGTCACTTCTTTTTTTTTCCTTTTTTTGATTTTTTTTTGAATTTTTTCTGAATTTCTTCTCTTTTTTTTAAATCCAATACAATAGTAAACAAAATACAAGGAAGAGAAAAAAAATTAAATTCCAACTTAAAATTTTTTTGATTTTTTTTACTTCTTTTTTTTCGTTACGAACCTACTCCGAGCTTGATATGAATGTCGACACTCCTTGTTTTAGTAGCTCTGATACCAAATGATGTGATCCGGCTCAGTTGATTGAGTCGATTCACTTGATTGCCCGATCGTCGACGAGAAGTTTGTTCGATTTTGTAGATAGATGGAGTTAGATGATTTTTTTATAGCGAAAGTTAAGAAAATGGGTTCAAAAGATGGTTTGGATAGATGTTTGATAGGCTCGGTGAAATAAAGAAATATTGTTTATAATTTAATAGTTAAAATGGAATGGAAAAATAGAACTCAAGCGAAGAACGATTCAATACTATATGAAGTATTGCCCCGGGACTTATATTGCTTAAGGTGGGTTTAATGGATTGTCGAAGATGGACCTTGACCCGTTACCTATAGAAAGGTAGGAACCAAAGGTATAAAAAGGTGGATGAACGCCACACCAGGATGGTGATAAGTTCAAGAAGTCGGGTTGACGCCACTAGCGAGCTAGATAAGTCAGAACGAGACTCGTACAAAATAGGATAGGAGGAAACCTCACAATCAAGTTTTCAATAATCAAATTCTGTAACCTTTTACAATAAACAAGTAAGCTATTTATAAGCCTAAAATGCCTATTGATATTCGGCATCTATGTTGTTCACACTAACTTAAATTCTGTTCACACAGGTATTTAACATGTTCACACAAATAGCATTAAAATCCAGTTCATGCTTGAAGATGGTACATGAATTGGCCGAACCATCATGATGCTTCACTTGATGCATTCATGCATCCTTAGCCTTGAAGAATCTCCATAATTCCATGAATGTGCAGCTCTTTAATGATCCTACATCTCCCTTGGCTGAATGAGGCATTAATGTGCCTAAAATACTTGAATGGTCATCTTGAAAATGCATGAATCATGCATGAAACGTCCCATGTATTTCCCCCATAAATATGATCCATGAATCTTCAAATACATGAACTTTCAGCAACTCCCTCTTGCATGAACGTCCCAAATGCATGTGCTCCTTTAAATGCCATCCATTGAACCTCAATTGTGCATGTACACTCCCATACATTGCACCAATCCGTTCATGAACCTGCAGCAAATTAAATCAGCAAGTTAAATGCATTTCAAACACATTAAATTAGCAGCATATGAACTCAATAATTTTCACATTAAATTTGGCCATACATATTAACAATTTCAGACATATTTAAAACATCATAATTAATTATGTATTTAATTTAGATATAATTAAAACACTTAATTAATTATTTGTCCAGATTTTAACAAATTAATTAACTGAAAATAAACAACTAATTCAACTAAAGACAAATTAAATGGTTTATTTCAGCAAAATAAATGCAAGCTAAAAATAAGCTCATTGGGTTAAGATTGAGCTGAATTGAGCTCGAATGAGCTGACATGAGCTCGAGTGAGCTGGAAACGATCTAAACGGAGCTCAACGAAAAGGAATTGAACTATTTCAGCTTGCATGGATTTGCAAGAAATGCTTAGGGAGCTGGTCCAAAAGTGTGCCCGAGGCGTGGTCGTATCATCTTTATCCATTTCCATCTATTTATCATCTTTGTAACTTAATTCTTTGTTAAACCGAACCTATCTTTCATCCATTCTCCAAAACCCATCCTTTGAACCCATTTTGCCTACCTTCCGCTTATAAAACATTCAAACTCCATCTATCTACAAATTTGAACGAGCTTCTCGTCGACGATCGGGCATCTTAAGTGAACCCGACTCAATCAATCGGGCCGGATCACATCATTTGGTATCAGAGCTTGCAAAATGAGGAGCACCGACGTTCGTAGCTATCTCGAAAGATAGGTTTGTAAAAAAAAAGTTTCAAAAAAAAATCAAAAAATATCGAGTTGTAATTTTATTTTATTTTCTCTTTTCTTTATTGTATTTACCTTACTATTGTATTGGAGTATCACAAAAAAAAATCAAAATTCAAAAAAAAAAAGAAGTGAGCAAAAAAAAAGTAAAAAAAAGAACAAAAAAAAGTGAAAAGTCTTGCGAGTTTATTTTCATCTCTTATTACTCCGATCATCAAGTTTCCCTTCCTACCATTTTTTACCCATCCCAACGCCACACTTTAAACCAATTTTTTTCTTTATTTAGCCTACCCTACACCCGACGTTATCCCTTGTAACCCATTTTGAAACCGACCCTCAAGCAGCAAATTAAGTCTATCGAGACGAATTACGAATTTGTGAGACGAGGTTGAGTGGTAAAAGGCAAGAGAGCGTGAGTACATTAGAGTGAGCAAAAGCCTAAAAGAGAGTTCAAACTCGAGAGTGAGTGAATTTTTCTTTTTGAGCGAATTTGTGAGGTTTGTGGTAAGGTATTTATTTTCTTTATTTTTTTTAACATTTTCTTTTCCATTACTTAATCATGTCTCGAGAAACATTTTCCGAATCAGAATTCCAATATTTGATGCAAGAGGTGCGTAGAATGGTGAAATCAAAATTTGATAAGTTGTATGATCGATTGGATCGAGTGGAGGAAAGAGCCCGATGGAAGCCAAACTCACCGGGTCAAGAGACGAAGACAAGATCATCATGAAAGCACACATCCAATGATTATTCGAGAAGAGATTCATACCATGATTCCTATTCAATGAGGAACTCAAGACGAAGCAAAGCAAGTTTTGAGTTTGAAGCTTTTCAAGGTGACGAACGAGAAATCACAAGTAGTCATTCGTATGCACCAAGGTATTCATCTGCCAAGAATCAATCTCGAAGAGGTGATCATTTTTTGTATGAAAGTCGATCCAATTATACCCAACAAGAGTCATTTAGTGTTGATTCATTTGTAACATCTCCATCCTATAATGAAGGAGCGAGGCAAAAAGAAAAAGAAATAAGAAGAAAAGAAAGACAAGAAATGTTGATGAGAGAAAATGAGCATATATGGAATGAAATTGAGAGACAAAAAAAAGAAATGAAAGAAAAGGAACAAGAAATCAAAAAGTGAGAGAAAAAGAAAATGAAGAGAAAGGATTCGAAAAAGAAATTGAGATTGAACAAGAGTGCAAGCGAGAAAGAGAAATCGAAAGAAAAGAAGAAAAGATTGAAAAGGAAAAAGAAATCCAAAAAGGGAGTGAGGTCAAAAATAAAATTGAAAATGAGAGAGGAAATGAAAAGAGAAAAAAAGAAGTTGAGATTAGAAAAGAGTTTGAAAAGAGAAGAGTGAAAAGGGAGAAAGCAATCGAGCAAAAGTGAGGAATGTTCTAACTAACCCATTTGCAAGTTTGCCGTGTAAATTTTCTTCTTTCCAGGTTTCCAAGGAACCGATTGACAAGTTTCGACTTCAATACCTTTCCATGGATAGAAGGTTCACTTTGGCTGAAAAAGGTAGTGTTCTCAACGATCCTAGTTCGCCTATGCCAAAAGGTAAGCAAGGTATGAGTCTTGAAATTTTTAAAGCACCTCTGCCTTTTTCGATTGTTGATGGGTCCTTTGTTGATGATTTGGTCTTTAGAAAGAATCTAAACTTTGACGTGGCTACTTGTCATTCTTTGATTGATGATGACCCATTTGTTTTGTCTGATGATAAAAAGATTCTTGCTTTTGAAAAATATTATTTTCTTGATGATATTAGTTGTTTGTTTTTAACTTGCAATGGAATACATGTTTTGGATCCGCAAGATGAAAGTCCATATAAAATGTTCATTCTCACTGATCATGTTGAAAAGGAATGGAAATGTATTGATGAATACGCCATTGGCAAGATTTTTGATGAAGAGCGAATAAATCAGCACCAACAAAATCTGGAATTGTGTGATCAAAAGTTGACATATCATCTGCTTGGTTGTGTTGATCATGTGGATTATCTAATTTTTGGTGTGAAATTTCCATGTTTTTGTAAATCTTTTCGAATGAAATTTAAAGGGTTTGCTTGTTTGAATTTGAGTATGCTAACACCCTCGTTGTTTAATTTGTGTAAATTGTTGGAGATAAAAGGACTCTTTTTGCCATTTGGATCGAGTAGTCAAAATCATGTCTTTAATCCTGGAGTTTGCTATTATGAATCATCCATGAAAGAAAGCAAGCATCGTAAATTTTGTTTGAATGAATGTGTAAACAATCTTTGTTTGTATGATACTTTGTCTTTAAGTTTGAAAATGAGCCATGTGAATCTTGTTGGTTTGTTAAGTCAAAATCAAAATTTTGTTTTCGGAGGATGTTCTCAATTGTGGACTAAAAGATCCGAACATGTTTTGAATGATAATGATTTTGAGTTGCTTAGTGCTCTTTCTATGAAGTCGGTCATGAAATTGCCAAATCAAATTGAAATGGCAAGAGAAAATTTTGTCTTTGACCCCGGTGAACACCATTCTATATCATTGCCTAAGGTAATCGAACCATGGAAAGTTGACTTCCAAAACCATAGCTATCAAATGCCTTGTGATTTATGTTTGTTTCCATCGAAGAAAAAGGTAAGAACGATTTCTATTTTCGACCCCGGTATTGGATTATTTGTTCAAACTGTGAATCAAATCTCAAAAAGTTCCTTTATGTTTAATCTTCATCGTGTCACTAATTCGTTTTATTCTTTTAAAGGTGACAATGTGAAGTGGTACCCTCCTAAAGAGGGAGGGCATGCGAATGAGCTTCTTTTGATCCGAGTTAATTGTGGCTTTCAGAATCTTCAACAATTTTTCGCGAGTAAATGGCCTGATTTGGGGACAAATCGCTTTAAAGAGGGAGGGGATGGTACGACCATGCCCCGGGCACACTTTTGGATCAGCTCCCTAAGCATTGTTTGCAAATCCATGCGAGCTGAATTAGTTCAATTTCATTTCGTTAAGCTCCGTTTAGCTCGTTTCCAGCTCACTCGAGCTCAAGTCAACTCACTCATGCTCAATTCAGCTCAATCTTAACCCAATGAGCTTATTTTTAGCTTTCTTTAGCTTGCATTTATTTCCCTGAAATAAACCATTTAATTTGTCATTAGTTAAATTAGTTGTTTATCTTAAGTTAGTTAATTTGTTAAAATCTGGACAAATAATTAATTAAGTGTTTTAATTATATCTAAATTAAATACTTAATTAATTATGATGTTTTAAATATGTCTAAAATTGTTAATATGTGTGACCAAATTTAATGTGCAAATTATTGAGTTCATATGCTGCTAATTTAATGTGTTTGAAATGCATTTAACTTGCTGATTTAATTTGCTGCAGGTTCATGAACAGATTGGTGCAATGTGATACGACCCTGCCCCGAAAACATCATTGGCTCAGTTCATCAGGCGCTATTCGTAAACTTTTGCAAGCTAAACTAGCTTGTTCCGGCTCAATGGAGCTCAATCGAGCTGATTCTAGCTCATTGAGCTTGAACTTCAATTTATTTAATTTTATACTTTTAGTTTGCTGGAATAAATTTTATTTAAGTTCAGCTCGTTTTTAACTTTCTTAAGTTTACATTATTTTGCTGGAATAAAACAAATAAGTTGCTGATTAGCTAATTAAAATAAGTTAATTAATTTGTTTAAAAATCAGGACATCCTTATTTTAATGTGTCTTAGTTTATTACCTATTAAATAGATGTCTAATAGTTAATTAAGTGTGTCTAAATTTATGACAAATTTAATTCATGTTTTCAATTAATTTTCCAGACGAATTTAATGTGCAGGTTATTGTGTACTTTGGACGAATTTAATGCTGTCACTTAATGTGTTTTTTGCTGCTGTTGTTTAATGTGTCTTAAGTGCTTTAAAGTGCCGAATTTAATGTCTTATTGTTGACTTAATTCATGTCCAGCCGAAATTAATGTGCATGCATTATTTGACCGAATTTAATTACTTGTCTGCAGGTTTAATGGCTTGGACGGCATTAAAGGAGGTAGATGATGCCGAATTTAATATGTACATGGACATGGGACAAGCATTTAAATGAGACATGTTGGCCGAATTTATTGTACAACAAGACATGCATTAAAGATGTTGTTCTACATGCATGGAACGACAATTAATGAGATGTTCCACATGCAATGGACGACATTTAAATGAGGGAGAGTGATGAGGGCACCATGCGTGAACAGTAAATTAAGAGCCAATTGAAGATGCATGGACAGCAAGATTCAACAAATGGGAAAGTGCATGGATGTCTAGCTACATTAATTTATGCAATGAATCTTTGGCCTCCAAGGTGATTGTTCGTGATGTGATCCGGCTCGGTTGATTGAGTCGATTCACTTGATTGCCCGATCGTCGATGAGAAGTTCGTTCGAAATTGCTTTAAGATGAAGATTGTTTTCAGTTTAAGCGGAAGACTTTTAAAAGGGTTCAAAAGATAGGCTAAATTCGGATATTTTGTAGGTTCGGTTTAATATGAAAAGAAATAAAGTTTATATTTAATAAATAGGATGGAGATGAAAAAAATGAACTTAAGTATTAAGAACGATTCAATACTATGTAAAGTATTGCCCCGGGACTTATATTGCTTAAGGTGGGTTTAATGGAAGTCGAAGATGGACCTTGACCCTTTACCTATAGAGAGGTAGGAACCAAAGGTATAAAAAGGTGGATGAACGCCACACCAGGATGGTGATAAGTTCAAAAGAGAACGATAGACGCCACTAGCACGCTAGATAAGTCAAATCGAAACTCATACGAATTTAGAGAGGAGAAAACTCACTCTTTGAACAAAGTTCATTCAAATGATCAAAAGTCAAAAGTCCTTTTACAAGAAATTCAACAACTATTTATAGCCTTCCTACTAGTAGCCGAATGGACAAATTCAAGACTTAGTTTCTAAGTAAACAATGAACTAAAATTCAGCATGAATGCAAAATTATTAGCCCATGTAGATTCGGCTGAATGAGAGCTCCAATGGTCATCTTCTAGATGGGCAAATGCACCTTGAACATCTTGGATGTGCATGAATAGGCTAGGTTCGGTCAATGAACATAATGGGATCATTCATGAAGCAACTATTGTTGAAAAATTACCAGCATTAATTGGCAATTTGAAGAGCCATTTAGAAGTGTGAACGGACGGTTTTGAAGGGCCATGAGGTGTGAACATGGTTGAACCGAACAGCCATAGTGTGAACAGCCTTTATACTTCCTTGAGAAGAGAATCGGCCAATTTTGAAAGGATGAAAAACTTGGTCACTTTGGCCGAATAGTTGCCTTAAAAAACTCCAAAAATTAATCAGCTTTAATGCATTAAATCAGCTGCACATGCATCTTCAAATCCATTGAATCTCCATGCATGAATCTGCCCAATTCATCTTCAAATTCGGCTGCACCTAAAAACACACATGAACTTAATTAATTTCAAGCAAATTCAGCTGAACAAAATTAAAGTATAATGTGAACATCCTAAATAACATTGAGACAACTTAAATATTAACAAATCATAACACATAAATTCGGCTGGACAAATTTAAAACATGTAATAATTTAGACAAATTAAATGACATCTAGACACCTTTAATTCAGCCAAATCAAGACATATTAAACACTTGTAATAAATTAAGACATATTTAAAAGCTATAATGAAACTTATTTACATGCTTATTTAAATGGTCTAAAACTCCAGCAAATAAAGTTAATTTAGCTAAAGAGCTAATAATGAGCTGAATTGAATTTAAACCAAGCTCAAACGAGCTGAATTAAGCTCATGTGAGCTAAAATAAAATTCGGTGAGCTGAACCAAGATAAATGGAGCTTGAGGAGATGAATTCAAGCTGAAATCAAGGGCATCCTTGACCAGGGTCATATCAGTTCGGCCAAGAGACACTTATTGGCTAGTACATTCATGCTATAGCCGAACCTAGACAAGGCTGATGGGCTGCCATTCATTCATCTACATTCAAGAGCTATGTTTGCTTAATCAAGAAGGTGTCCATTGATGTTCCATTCAGCCGAATATGGACATGCCTTTAAAGTTCATCTCTCTAGTTTAATTTAACTCATTAATAGCCACATCACTTAGTCATTAAGCTATGTCCATTAGGCTATCAAATGTAGGCTATAAATAGTCTGTTATCACATTTTGTAAAGGACTTTTAACTTTTGATCATTTGAATGAACTTTGTTCAAAGAGTGAGTTTTCTCCTCTCTAAATTCGTACGAGTTTCGATCTGACTTATCTAGCGTGCTAGTGGCGTCTATCGTTCTCTTTTGAACTTATCACCTTGCTTTGGTGTGGCGTTCAACCCTTCTACAATTCCGTAATCCCACCTTGAACCGAATAGAAATCGGGGTGACACTTTTTAGTGTTGAATCGTTTCTGGTGTTTAAGCTCATTTATCCATTCCACCGACTATCCTAGATTTTACCCAACTATAATATCTTTTTACTAAACCGAGCCTTCATTTATCAACTTCCATTTTTCTTATTTTTATCCTTAAATCGAGCCTACTACCCTTATAAATTTACCATCACCTTAGCCAACCTTTAAAACCATTTGAAAGCTTCCGCATCTTTAGCCTTATTTCATCCTATTTTCGATAACTCAACTATTCCTCGTCGACGATCGGGCAATTACGTGAAACGACTCAATTAATTCGGGCCGGATCACATCATTTGGTATCAGAGCTACTAAAACGAGGAATGCCGATGTTCGTACCAAGCTCGGAGTAGGTTCGTAACGTGAAAAAAAAAATTTAGGTTGTAATTTTTTTTCTCTTCTTCCTTTGTATTTCAGTATATTGTAATTGAAAAAAAATCAAAAAAAAGAGAAGAGGAAATTTGAAAAAAAAATTCAAAAAAAAATTCAAAAAAAAATTTTGAAGTATAAAAAAAAGTGAAAAGTCTTGTGAGTTTTATTTTGTTTCTTGTTGCTTCCGAGCATCCATTCATTCTACCATTCCCTCTACCCACCAAAACACCACACATACTTTGATTTTTATTTTCTTTGTTTAGTCTACCCTACACCCGACGTTATCCCTTGTAACCCATTTGAAGCCGACCCTCTAAGCCGCAATAAGTCTTCTTGAAACAAAATACAAATTCACGAGAGCGAGACGAGCGAAAAAAGGCACGAGTGGTGAGTACATTAGAGCGAGCAAAAGCCATTTAACGAGTGTAAACACGAGTGGAGTGTTATCCAATTTTCTTTGTGAGTGAAACGTGAGATTTTTGTGGCGAGGTATTTACTTTCTATTTTATTTTAATCATTTTTTTTCTCTTTTTAGCCAAAAAAAATCATGTCACAAGAATTTTCTGAATCAGAATTCCAATATTTGATGCAAGAGATACGTAGAATGGTGAAATCAAATTTTGATAAATTGCATGATCGATTGGATCGAGTGGAGGAAAGAGCCAGACGAAAACAAAATCCACCAAGTCGAGAAACGGAGTCGAGATCATCACGGCGATACGCGTCCAAAGACTACTCGCTAAGAGATTCTTATCGAGATTCCTATTCGTCAAGGAATTCAAGACGCGAGAGCTTAGAGCTTGCGACTTTTCGACATGATGAACGAGAGAGGACGAGTTATTCCTCGTATGACTCAAAGAAGTCCTTCCCGGAGGATTGTTCCCGAAGAAATGGACGAGAAGCCTATGAAAATATTTTCTCTTCCTTTGGGGCTAATGATTATATTTTTGATTCTTTCGTGTCGACTGCACATTGTAATGAAATCGAAAAAGTGAGAGAAAAAGAAAATGAAGAGAAAGAATTCGAAAAAGAAATTGAGATTGTACAAGAGTGCGAGCGAGAAAAAGAAATCAAAAGAAAAGAAAAAGAGATTGAAAAAGAAAAAGAAATCAAAAAAGAGAGTGAGGTCGAAAATAAAATTGAAAACGAGAGAGGAAATAAAAAGAGAAAAAAAGAAGTTGAGATTAAAAAAGAAACGAGCGAAAAAGAGACAAATGAACTAGAAAAAGTGAGGAGCATTTCAACTAATCCATATGAAACTTGTTCTTGTTCTGTTTCTGTTTTTCAGGTATCCAAAAGGCCGAGTGACGATAATTTACAACTCCAATACCTTTCCAAGGAGAGAAGGTTCACCTTGGTTGAAAAAGGTAACGTTCTCAACTATCTTAGTTCGCCTATGCCAAAAGAGGAGCGAGGTATGAGTTTTGAAATTCTTAAAGCACCTCTGTTTTATTCGATTGTTGATGGAAACCTTGTTGATGAATTGTCCTTTAGAAGTGATCTGAACTTTGATGTGGTTACTTGCCATCCTTTGATTGATGATAATACATTTGCGTGGAATGATGGCAAGAAGAATAACGCTTTTGGAAATTGCGATGCTGATGAGTTTGTTAGTAAAATAATAATTATTCGGCATTTGCAAGATAAAAAGACATATAAGCCATTCCATCGGCTTGATTTGGGTAAAAATATGAACTCATTGATCTTTTGTGAGAAACTACTTTGTATAAACAAGAATGTGGGTATGAGATTTGAAACGTATGAATGCTTGAAAACATGCATGTCTTTGATTTGTTTGTTTGATATGACGATGACATGTAAAATGGTTAGTGCACTTAAAGTTGAAGATGGTGTCTCAAATCTGCTTTGTTATCCAAATTCCGCATTTTTGAGCAAAATTGACCGACTGAAATTTAGATTACATGATCATTTGGATGAGTTCTCGATGTATTTTGATTATAATTCCAATTTGATTATGATGCATGCTCTATTGTCGAGTATGGAGATCCATTTTGAAAAGGTTAATTCAAGCAAGGAATTTCGACTACTCTACATTGCCGAGGAGAGAAGGTTTGTGTTGACCGAACAAGGTAAAACTGATCTTTGTTTTCCTACTTTTAAAGGTAAGCCTCATGAACTTTTTGAAACATCGTTGTACTCTTTAGGTGGTGATAAAGATAGTGTTGTTGATTTGACTCGTTATTCACATGCTGGTTATGACTTGTGGAAACAATTTGAGACATTTGAATGCCTTAGAACATGTTCATTTTTGTTTCGAATAATTGACGAGGCATTAGCGAGTAAATTAATTTGTTTGCATGATTGTCAACATGTTGCTTTGAATCTGTCCACTCGCATGGAATTTTCTTGTTCTATTCTACTTGCATATGGATTACAAATTTATCTGAAACACTTTTTGCTAATTCATGGTTATTCCTTTCAGTTGTTCCAATTCCAATCCGTCCCATTCGACCGAGGAAAGCTGAGTAAAAGTTGCTGTGATCGAGTGAACCAATGGCTCGACTTGAGGACAAGTCGTTCTAAAGAAGGGGGGAATGATACGACCCTGCCCCGAAAACATCATTGGCTCAGTTCATCAGGCGCTATTCGTAAACTTTTGCAAGCTAAACTAGCTTGTTCCGGCTCAATGGAGCTCAATCGAGCTGATTCTAGCTCATTGAGCTTGAACTTCAATTTATTTAATTTTATGCTTTTAGTTTGCTGGAATAAATTTTATTTAAGTTCAGCTCGTTTTTAACTTTCTTAAGTTTACATTATTTTGCTGGAATAAAACAAATAAGTTGCTGATTAGTTAATTAAAATAAGTTAATTAATTTGTTTAAAAATCAGGACATCCTTATTTTAATGTGTCTTAGTTTATTACCTATTAAATAGATGTCTAATAGTTAATTAAGTGTGTCTAAATTTATGACAAATTTAATTCATGTTTTCAATTAATTTTCCAGACGAATTTAATGTGCAGGTTATTGTGTACTTTGGACGAATTTAATGCTGTCACTTAATGTGTTTTTTGCTGCTGTTGTTTAATGTGTCTTAAGTGCTTTAAAGTGCCGAATTTAATGTCTTATTGTTGACTTAATTCATGTCCAGCCGAAATTAATGTGCATGCATTATTTGACCGAATTTAATTACTTGTCTGCAGGTTTAATGGCTTGGACGGCATTAAAGGAGGTAGATGATGCCGAATTTAATATGTACATGGACATGGGACAAGCATTTAAATGAGACATGTTGGCCGAATTTATTGTACAACAAGACATGCATTAAAGATGTTGTTCTACATGCATGGAACGGCAATTAATGAGATGTTTCACATGCAATGGACGACATTTAAATGAGGGAGAGTGATGAGGGCACCATGCGTGAACAGCAAATTAAGAGCCAATTGAAGATGCATGGACAACAAGATTCAACAAATGGGAAAGTGCATGGATGTCTAGCTACATTAATTTATGCAATGAATCTTTGGCCTCCAAGGTTATTGTTCGGCCAAGAGACACTTATTGGCTAGTACATTCATGCTATAGCCGAACCTAGACAAGGCTGATGGGCTGCCATTCATTCATCTACATTCAAGAGCTATGTTTGCTTAATCAAGAAGGTGTCCATTGATGTTCCATTCAGCCGAATATGGACATGCCTTTAAAGTTCATCTCTCTAGTTTAATTTAACTCATTAATTGCCACATCACTTAGTCATTAAGCTATGTCCATTAGGCTATCAAATGTAGGCTATAAATAGTCTGTTATCACATTTTGTAAAGGACTTTTGACTTTTGATCATTTGAATGAACTTTGTTCAAAGAGTGAGTTTTCTCCTCTCTAAATTCGTACGAGTTTCGATCTGACTTATCTAGCGTGCTAGTGGCGTCTATCGTTCTCTTTTGAACTTATCACCTTGCTTTGGTGTGGCGTTCAACCCTTCTACAATTCCGTAATCCCACCTTGAACCGAATAGAAATCGGGGTGACACTTTTTAGTGTTGAATCGTTTCTGGTGTTTAAGCTCATTTATCCATTCCACCGACTATCCTAGATTTTACCCAACTATAATATCTTTTTACTAAACCGAGCCTTCATTTATCAACTTCCATTTTTCTTATTTTATCCTTAAATCAAGCCTACTACCCTTATAAATTTACCATCACCTTAGCCAACCTTTAAAACCATTTGAAAGCTTCCGCATCTTTAGCCTTATTTCATCCTATTTTCGATAACTCAACTATTCCTCGTCGACGATCGGGCAATTACGTGAAACGACTCAATTAATCCGGGCCGGATCACATCACAATGTATGGGAGTGTGCATGCATAATTGAGGTTCAATGGATGGCATTTAAAGGAGCACATGCATTTGGGACGTTCATGTAAGAGGGAGTTGCTGAAAGTTCATGTATTTGAAGATTCATGGATCATATTTATGGGGGAAAATACATGGGACGTTTCATGCATGATTCATGCATTTTCAAGATGACCATTCAAGTATTTTAGGCACATTAATGCCTCATTCAGCCAAGGGAGATGTAGGATCATTAAAGAGCTGCACATTCATGGAATTATGGAGATTCTTCAAGGCTAAGGATGCATGAATGCATCAAGTGAAGCATCATGATGGTTCGGCCAATTCATGTACCATCTTCAAGCATGAACTGGATTTTAATGCTATTTGTGTGAACATGTTAAATACCTGTGTGAACAGAATTTAAGTTAGTGTGAACAACATAGATGCCGAATATCAATAGGCATTTTAGGCTTATAAATAGCTTACTTGTTTATTGTAAAAGGTTACAGAATTTGATCAATTAAACTTAATAGAACTTTTGTTCTTGTGAGGTTACCTCCTCTCTTCTTTCGTTCGAGTCTCGAAGCGACTTATCTAGCTTGCTAGTGGTGTCAATCCGAACTCCATTGAACTTATCACCGAATCGGTGTGGCGTTCAACCATCTTCCTATACCTTTGGTTCTTACCTCCATATAGGTAACGGGTCACGGTCCGCTTCTATCCTTCATCAAAATTCACCTTAAGCAATATAAGACTCGGGGCAATACTTTTTAGTATTGAATCATTCTTAAAGTTTGAGTTCTTTATCCATTTCCATCTATTTATCATCTTTGTAACTTAATTCTTTGTTAAACCGAACCTATCTTTCATCCATTCTCCAAAACCCATCCTTTGAACCCATTTTGCCTACCTTCCGCTTATAAAACATTCAAACTCCATCTATCTACAAATTTGAACGAGCTTCTCGTCGACGATCGGGCATCTTAAGTGAACCCGACTCAATCAATCGGGCTGGATCACATCAAAAGTGGTAAGGGAGAACTTGGTTTTTGACCCCGGAGATTATTGTTTTATATTAATGTTAAAGGGATTTGAGCCATGGAATCTTATTTTCCAAAATTGTAACTTTCGAATGCTTTTGGGATTTGGATTGTTTCCATTGACGAATTTATGGATTCATTATGAAAAGGTAAAACTAACTTTTGTGTTTGACACCGGCATTGGAATAAGTGGTCAACTTTTGAATGAAATTTTGGTACTTTCTTTTGTGCTTAAAATTTTTGGTGCCACTAATTTATTTTATTCTTGTGTAGGTGACAATCTGAAATGGTACCCTTCAAAAGAGGGACGGCATGTAAATAATCTTCTTTCTTGTCAAGCCGTATATGATTCTCATGTTCTTAAAAGTGACTTTGTCAGGTTTATGACCAACGGGGTTTGTGACCTTGAGAGGTTTATCGCGAGCAAATGGCCCGATTTGAGGACAAATCGTCTTCAAGAGGGAGGGTATGATGTGATCCCGGCCGCATCATGTTATGACACAACTCGATGCTACCGAGATTGGCCCAAACTCGAAGGGCCCAAGTGCAAAATGAAGTTTTAAATTTCAGTTTGTCAATTTGGCTACTGGAAAATAAGGACATTGATTTATTAATTTTTAGTTATTTTAGTTTGTGTTTTTAATTATGTCATAGTTTGCACATCATTAATATGTGTTTTGCATTTAATAAAGTCATGCATTATGTAACTTTCATGTTAGTTAAGTTTGCATCATTAAATTAAGTCAAGTTAGTTTAATTATGTAACTTTCATGTTAGTTAAATTTGCATTTCAAAACCATGCATTTAAGCATCTTAGTTTAATAATGAGTTGCTGGACATTTATTCAACTCATCTTAGTTTATTTAATAAGCGTTGTTCTTAATTAATCTAGTTCCTAGGATTATTTATTGATGCATAAGTTAAGTTCATTTAATTATGCTTCTTTAATTAAACTAGTGCTGGAATAATTATTGCTTATATGTTTTAGTTCATTTATTTAAGTAAGTTTAATGTGTGTTATGATTAATAAGTGGCTTCATATGTTTAATAAACTCATTTTAATGTGTTTATTGCAGGTGACTTTTTAGCTTATAGTGGTTACAATTCAAGGCTGTTACACATTTAATTAAGTGGCTGTTCAAGTTCTTTTGAGTTACAACTAAAAGGGCTGTTATAAAGGGAGCTTAAAAATCATTAAAGGAGTTTTTAAAGCGCATTTTATGCCCTTTAAAATTCAGCAGCAACTCTTCCACTTCCAACCGTTTTTGGAGCTTTCAAGAAAAATTAATCAAGCCTTTGAATGTCATTAAGGAGCTGGTTAAGAGATGGTGTCTATTCAACTAGCCAAGGACAACTCAAGAGTCATTTTCTAAGCCATTAAAGACATTCAAATCAGCTGAATTAAAGTGATTTTATGGAAGGAGTTATTTGGTTCAAAGAATAAGAAAAGACATCAGTTTTTTATGGCACATTAAGTGGATGTTTTTGACCATTCGGTTACCTTGTTCTAGCATTATAAATAGTTGTAATCAGCCTTAGAGAGGGAACTTTTTGCTGAATATAGATGTTATATTTGAATTGTGAGCTATCCAATTCTCTTTGTTCTTTCGGAATTGATTTGACTTATCAAGCATAGCTTGTGGCGTCCATCTTTTCTTTGTTGCTGAACTTATCACCTTTGGTGTGGCGTTCAATATACCTTTGGTTCCTATCATATTTGATAGTGGGTCAAGGTTCCTTTCCTGATTCCTTTAACCGAAAAACACCTAAAGACCATTTTGAGATTCGGGTCAACAATTCGTTATTGTTGGTTTATTTTCGGTCTTATCCAATTTAATTTGTTATTGTTTCCTCTTTATTTTGTTTATTACCTTTGTTTGAAGCCATTATCTCTATTTTGTTTCATTTTAAAATCGAAACGAATCCATCCTTACTCAATTCACGATTGGGCAACACATACGACTCAAAACATCACGAGACGAGTTCGTATCAGGATATAACTCATTCATATTCAAATTTGATTTCTTTATTTATAGTGACAAGTTCAAATTCGACAACCCCTTCCTTGTACTTATAAATAGTTGTTCAAAAAATATAATCTGGTTAGATGATTTTTATTAAACAAATACTTGTGAGAGTTTTCTCTAAATTTCGGTTCTTCATTGAACTTTTGATACGAGTCACAAAGGCCCAACTCAAGCTCAAGAACGTGATGGGTTCAAATTACCACAAGGCCCAATAACGAGGTCAAAGGCCAGGCAAGTGCATACAAAACTAAATGGAATCATTCAAGACTTCATTAGCAAGGCCTTAGACGTGTATACAAAGGAAAAAGAAAATCAGGATTCACTTTCTTGTTTTCAAGATAATCAAGAAACCGAATCTTGGTCCAATCTTGCAGTTTTGAGCGATTTCAAGAATCAAGAAAATCAAGATTTCAAATCTTAGAAATCTTGGCCAAAGAAACTGAATCTTGCAGCTAAGGCGCATTGGATCTCAGTTACAAGCATCAACGAACCAATTTCGGGAGAGAACAAATTACAAGCCCAAATGCTTGAAGAAACGACCCAATAAGATGTTCCAAGCCCAATTAAGAAATTTAAATTAGACTTAGTTGAAAATCAGGCCAAAATTTCAAAGTGGCCCAATTTGTAAAATTTTATTTTTTAAATACTTAGTTTAATTTTTAGACTTTATGATTAAATTCCTATGTAAAAAAATTCTACCCAAGAAGCCCATTAAAAGAATTTCCCTTGAAGTTAATAATTAGATTTTTTTTAGTTTTCCTAATAGGGTTAGGAAAATAGATAGAAGGCCTTTAATAAGGCTTGGTCGGCCACCTTATACACAATTACATTGAATTACACATTGAAATCAGATTTTTGTTGAGTGAAAATTCTCTTTGAGTTTCTCCAAGAATTTTCTCTTGAGTTTTCTTTGGAAGTAATTTTAACAATCTTTTTTATTGTGGGGGTCATCTTCAGCCTTCTTCTTGCCATTGTCCTACATTGTAGGGGAGATTAGAGTAGTTTGAAGGGAGTTGTGAAATCTTTCTCGATTTCATGGCTTCTTAGGACTTTTCTTTATTTTCTTGCTGTTTATTCCTCTTTAATTTTTCTGCTTGTGCCGATTCATTGATTAAATTGTTCTAATCTCTCTTGTTGCATTTCCAGCCCTTTCAATCTTCAAGAATCAGTTTGGCACCAATCTTGGGAATCAAGAATCATTCTTGATTCATAATTCTTCTTTTTCTTGCCGCACAAAATGTAGTTCTACTTCAATTTGGGGTTTCGTGATTTGTTGAGTCTAATTTTTCTATTTTATGTTTACTTGTCAGATTTGGCTGATTGGAGACTTTTCTCGAAGTTCAATTTCGTGTTCTTGGCTTCCAAGAATCCCTATTAATAAGTGTTTCAATTCTTGGCTAATTCTTTATTGTTTTGGGTGTTTCGTTTCAGATCTTTTGATTCTAAGCTTAATTTTCTATTTCGTTTAAGATCCAAGCGTCTAGCGTCTTCATAGGAGTTTTCCGTGACTTGGCAACTCGACCTTGGTCCGCACGTGATCCTCTATCAACTTTCTTTTGACATTTCAGACTTAGTTTGATGTGTCAAAACTTCCTTGATACTTAGGGTTCCTAGATTGCTATCTAGAGGGTCCAAGTCCTTCAACGTGAAACATATTCGATTCGGGTTTGCATAGTCTATTGTGCAGGGTCTTTCGAGTTTTTCGTCTCCAATTTTGAATTTTGTTCCCTTTCTTTTGTTTTGTTTGTGTGTTGTTTATGCTGCAGAAAGGATTTTTGCTATAATCCTAGATCCACAATCATTCAAGGTTCGTTGTTTCGATAAGCAACATCATATCAAGTGGTAATCAGAGCTTAGGTTGGATTTTAGCACGTTTTGCACTAAAAGAAAAAAAAAACAAAACAAAAAAACAAAGAAAATAAAAATATATATAATTACCAAAGTTTTAAAAAAAAGCAAAAAATCAAAAAAATAAACAAAATTTTTTTTCGAATATCAAAGTTTAAAAGAAAAAGAAAAAAATTTGAAATATATATATAATAAAATCAGTTTTTGAAATTTTGTGCAAATTACAAAAGAACAGTGTTGAATTGTGTGTGACATGTTGGAAGAATCTCAAATTACACCTTGAAATGCGTGAAAATCATCCGAAACAACTTTTCTTGTTTGATTCGGTGATAAGATCGTTGTAAGCATTTCTTTTGTAGTAAGTTGTTGAGTTTCCTTTTTTGTTGTCATCCTCGTTTCTTCTTCTTTGTTCTGAGTCCTATATCTTTTTTTAACTGTTTGTTTCTTTAACCTTTATTTTTTTTCTTTTCCCTTTCTCTTGTAAGTTTGACATAGTTAACAAGTCTGAAGGATCGGGTTAGTTCCCTAAAGAACTGATTGCGAGTGATCGAGTGGAAAAAGGCATTGAGCGTTGTGAGAATAGAAAGGGAGAAAAAAAGAGCCATTCAAGTATTCTCTCAAGTGAAACACGAGCACTGAGTGTATTTTGAGTGCACTGTTCTTTGGAGTGAAAACCGAGAGCTTTTGTGAGTGTGCTGTGAGGACTTTTATTATTTTTGTTTTACTAAACTTTTTATCAGTATTCTTTGTGTTGTTTAAGTATGACAAGATCTGAAGATCGTATTTGTGATGAAAATCAGCCACCAGATTTGCAAATACAGGCTCTTACTCGCACCTTACAACGTCTATTAGAAAATGCATTAGAGCCTATACATTCTCGTTTGGACAAGATCGATGGGGGTGGTTCCCAATCTGTCCATAATGAACAGAATGATGAGAATGACGTCGAACTTTCACCAAGGGTGAATCAATGACCATGACGCGCAGTTGATGATAATATTTCTAACATAAAAATTGTTATACCTTTTTTTTAAGGACGAACAGATCCTGATGCATATCTTGCTTGGGAAAGCCGGGTAGAACATGTTTTCGAGTGTTATAATTACTTAGAATAGAAGAAGGTTCTGATACGAGTCACAAAGGCCCAACCCAAGCTTAAGAAGGTGATGGGCTCAAATCAAGAAAATCAAGATTCACTTTCTTGTTTTCAAGAAAATCAAGAAATCGAATCTTGGCCCAATTTTGCTGTTCGGAGCGATTTCAAGAATCAAGAAAATCAAGATTTCAAATCTTGGAAATCTTGGTCCAAGAAACCGAATCTTGCAGCCAAAGCGTGTTGGATCTCCATTACGAGCGTCAACGACCCAATTTCGGTAGGAGATGGATCACAAGCCCAAATTCTTAAAGGCGAGGCCCAATAAGCAAATTCCCAGCCCAATCAAGAAATCCATACATATTTAGTTGAAAATCAGGCCAAAATGTCAAAGGGCCCAATTTGTAAACATTTTAGTTGTTTAAGTTAATTTTCAAGTTTTAGGAATATCACATGTTAAACTCGGCCCAAAACAGCCCAATAGGATGCATGGCCGAATTTTCCTTTGTTTTTTTAATTAAGTTTAAATTTTTTAAGTTTTCTAATTAGATTAGGATTTGTTGGAGGCTTATATAAGCATTGGCCAGCCATCCTTTGTAAACATCTTATTATTATTTTTTCTATCAAATTTCAGATTTGTTGAGTGCAGAATTTTCTTTGGGGTTTTCTCCAAGAATTCTCTCTTGAGTTTTCTTTAGAAGTTGTTTTAACAATCTTTTGATTGTGGGAGCCATATTCAACCTTCTTCTTGCCATCGATATTCTTTGGAGGGGAGATTAGAGCCGTTTGAAGAGATTTGTGAAATCTTTCGAGATTTCAAGGATCTTTAGGACTTATCCTTTAATTCTTGCTGTTTTCGATTTCTTTCTTTACTTTTCTTTGCTTATACTTGTGTCGATTTCTCATCTAATATTTTGTTGTTCTTGTTTGTTTTCCAGCATTGATTAAACTCAAGATCTCATCGTTTAAGTTGTTCTCCTATTGGCAGCACCTATTCGAACCCAAAAATCCCCAATTCCTAGGGTTTGGCCGATTGGATTTCTTTCAATTTGGGAATCAATTGATTGCTGGAAATTGGGCATTCTTGGCCGAATCAATTTGTTGACCGATTCGCAATCTTTCTATACTTCCAATTTCGTTTGATTCATCTATTATATTTCTTTGTTTCTTGCTGCTCCTTTAATTGAATTTGGGGATTTAATTTCAGGTCTGATTAGTTTAATCTTGTTATTTGTTTTAATTTTCAGATCTGTTCGTTTAGAGCTTTCGTAGGAGTTTCCCGTGACTTGGCAACTCGATCTTGGTCCGCGCACAATCCTCTATCAGGTTCATTTGGCTATGATGGAATTCACAGACTACGCCTTGATCTGGTGGGATCAATTATTGATAAGTCGAAGACGTACCGGTGAAGGTCCTGTGAGAACTTGGGCAGAAATAAAGCAAATCATGCGCAAGAGATTTGTTCCTTCTCACTATCAACGTGATTTATTCCAAAAATTACAATCGATAAAACAGGGAAATAGGAGTGTAGAAGACTACTACAAGGAGATAGAGGTGTCCATGATGCGAGCCAACATTGTTGAGGATCGAGAGGCTACTATGGCACGATTCCTTACAAGTTTAAACTCTGAAATTTCTAATGTTGTTGAGTTGGAGGACATGGTGCATATGGTGATTAAAGTTGAAAGACAGCTATGTAGAAAGTCTTTTAATAGAGGTAATACTCCATTTAAATCATTTTCTAATCCTTTGGGTACTCCTAACAATTTCAGGAAGCAAACACCATTCCAAATCAAAGAAAAGGGTGAAACAAGCAAACCCAAGGCTCTAGTTGTTGATGTTGGGTGTGGGAAACAAGAAATGCAACCAGAATGTTTGAGAGACATTTTATGCTTTAAGTGCCTTGGTAGTGGACATATTGCTAGTCAATGTCCAAATACCATGATATTATTAGAGAGTGGCGAGATTGAGTCAGAGACAGAAGAAGAAGAGCCAGAACTCCCTACAGTAGATGTTGATGAAGATGATGACAATGTGTACACATTTGCAACCGGTGAAGCACTTGTTATCAAGAGAAGTTTGAAAACTCAACTGACTCAAGAAGAACAACAGCGAGAGAACATCTTTCATACAAGATGTCTCGTCAATGACAAGGTATGTGTTGTAGTTATCGATGGTGGTAGTTGCACTAATGTTGCTAGTTCCGTAATGGTTGAAAAGTTAGGACTGAAGACAACAAAGCATCCCAATCCTACAAGTTACATTGGCTGAATAATGGAGGAGAGATTAAAGTAAACAAACAGGTGTTAGTTTCGTTTGCCATTGGAAAGTACAAGGATGAAGTACTTTGCGATGTCGTTTCAATGGATCCGAGCCATTTTCTATTAGGTCATCCGTGGCAATTTGATAAGAGGACAACACACGATGGTTTTACAAACAGATATTCTTTTATGCACAAAGAAAAGAAGTTCACCTTAGCACCTTTGAAACTGAGTCAAGTGCAAGAAGATCAGGAGAGATTGCGAAAGATTACTGAAGAAGTTCGTGGGAAAAACAAGATGAATGTGTATGCAAGTAGCAAAGAAATTAGGAAATGTCTTTCCTCTCAACAATCTTTTCTCGTTTTGTTGTTTAAAGATTCTTGTTTATTGTCTGAAACTTCTAATGTTTTGCCTGCTTCCATTTCATCTCTTTTGCAGGAGTTTCAAGATGTGTTTCCGGATGAAACACCCAAGGGTTTACCCCCTCTTCGTGGCATTGAGCACCAGATTGATTTCATTCCTGGAGCCACAATTCCAAATAGACAAGCTTATCGAAGTAACCCCGAAGGGACAAAGGAACTTCAAAGACAGATTTTAGAGTTGTTGGATAAATGTTACATTCGAGAGAGTTTAAGCCCGTGTACCGTACCAGTGCTATTGGTACCTAAGAAAGATGGGACTTGGAGGATGTGTGTTGATTGTCTAGCAGTAAATCAAATCACAATCAAGTATCGACACCCCATTCCTCGACTCGATGACATGCTGGATGAATTATGCGGAGCGACTATCTTTTCCAAAATTGATTTGAAGACTGGATATCATCAGATTCACATGAAAGAAGGCGACGAGTGGAAGACAACTTTTAAAACAAAGCTAGGTTTGTACAAATGGTTAGTGATGCCATTTGGATTAACGAACGGACCTAGTAATTTTATGTGACTGATGAATCATGTTTTGCGATCTTTTATAGGCAAACTTTGTGTTGTATACTTTGATGACATACTAATTTATAGCAAGACTTTGCAGGATCATATAAAACATTTACGAGCTGTTTTAGAGACTTTGCGAGAAGAGAAATTGTTCAGTAACATGGAGAAATGTGTGTTTTGTACTAACAAACTTACATTTCTTGGTTATATTGTTAGTTCTCAGAGAGTTGAGGTTGATCCTGAGAAGATAAAGGCGATTCAAGATTGGCCACGGCCGACATCCATTAGTCAGGTTAGATCGTTTCATGGTTTAGCCAAATTTTACCGTCAGTTTGTTCCCCAATTCAGTTCTATTACCGCTCCCTTAACTGAGATTATAAAGAAGAATTCCGTCTTCTCTTGGGGTAAAGAATAATAAGATGCCTTTCTAAAAATAAAAGATTATTTGACAAAAGCGCCTGTTTTAGCATTACCTGATTTTGATAAAATGTTTGAAATTGAATGTGATGCTTCTGGAGTTGGTATAGGTGCTGTTTTGTCACAGGAAAAGAGGCTCGTTGCATATTTCAGTGAGAAACTTAGTGGAGCAACGTTGAATTATCCTGTCTATGACAAGGAAATGTATGCACTGATCCGGGCTTTGGAGACGTGGCAGCATTATTTGTTGCTTAAAGAGTTGTCATCCACACTGACCATGAGGTTTTGTGGTATATTATAGGTCAGCATAAATTGAATAAACAACATGCTAAATGGGTTGAATTTTTGGAATCTTTTCCTTATGTCATTGGTTACAAAAAGGGGAAAGACAATGTCGTTGCTGATGCATTATCACGTAGATATACCCTTTTGAGTTAGCTTGATTCACAGTTGATCGAATTTGCATATATAAGAGAGTTATATTCTGATGATCCTGATTTTAGAGATAAGTATAATGCTTGTGGGAAAGGAGCATATGAAAAATTCTACAGGCATGATTGATATCTTTTCAAAGAAAATAGGATATGCATGCCATAGGTTTCAATGCGTGATATACTGATCCGTGAAGCACATGAAGGTGGATTGATGGGTCATTTCGGGGTTACTAAAATGTTACACACCTTAAAAGAGCATCTTTTTTGGTCTAAGATGCGCAGGGACGTTGAAAGGTATTGTGAACGTTCTGTGACTTGTCAGAAAGTAAAATCGAAGGTTTCACCACATGGTATGTACTTAACTTTACCTATTCCTGAATCCCATTGGAGTGATATTTCAATGGACTTTTTTTGGGATTGCCTCAAACTAGAACAGGTAGAGATAGCATATTTGTTGTGGTTGATAGGTTCTCGAAGATGGCACATTTCATTTCATGCCATAAGACTAATGATGCTGTTAATGTGGCTAACTTGTTCTTTAGAGATGTTGTACGATTACATGGTCTTCCTAGGTCGATTGTTTCTGACAGGGATGTAAAGTTTTTGAGTCATTCTGGAGGACTCTTTGGAGCAAATCAGGTACGAAACTTATGTTTTCTACTACTTGTCATCCCCAGACTGATGGGCAAACTGAGGTTCTTAACAGAATTTTATCTACTTTACTTCGTTCCATCATTAAAAAGAACATCAAAACTTGGGAAGATTATTTGCCACATGTTGAATTCGCTTCTAACCATGCTGTACATTCTACTACTAAGATGTCACCTTTTAAGGTTGTTTATGGTTTTAATCCTATTATGCCTCTAGATATTTGCCTTTTCCACAGGAACAAGTGATGAACAGGGACGGTAAAGCAAAAGCAGAATATGTGAAGAAATTGCATCAACAGGTTAAGGAGAACCTCGAACGAAGGACTCAGCAGTACAAAAAGAAAGCAAATAAGGGTAGAAAGTGAGTCACCTTCGATGTTGGTGATTGGGTATGGGTTCATTTCCGAAAGGAACGTTTTCCGGCCCAAAGGCGGTCCAAGCTGTTACCGCCCGGAGATGATCCTTTTCAGGTGTTGGAGAAAGTGAATGACAACGCCTACAAGTTAGACTTGCCGGGAGAATACAATGTGAGTGCCACATTTAATGTTTCTAATTTAACCCCTTATGATGATTCTACAGATTTGAGGACAAATCCTTTTAAAGAAGGGGGGATGATGTGAGCACATTTACGCCACCAAAGCAACCCGATCCGGAGGTCTTACCATTAGGACCTATTACCCGTTCTAAGGTAAAGAAATTCAGGGAAGTCTTGTTCCTTACTTGTGCTACGATTCCAGATACATTTGATCATGTTCCTGCCTTAGAACATAGGCTTTATAACATGTTGCATGCTGATATGTGACATATCTCGGTTATATTACTAGTTCATGCATTTAAGTATGTCTATGTTATGCTAAGTACGTTTCTATAATTGGGTTGAAAGTATTTGTATTGTTTCTAAGTTGTTTCTAAATTGTAAATGTGTTAAAGATTAAGAATTGCAAGTGTTCCAGCTTGTAATTGTGTTTTCCATTAAATTTACCAGACTTTGATGGAAGTTTGATATGTTTTGATATAGGTACAATAATGGACAGCAGCTTAAGGCCTCATTTCTTGCTCGGTTGAAGCTCAAATATGTGCGTGCAGCTCTTCTCAGCTCAAAATAGTTCTGAAAGTTTGTTTCCAGCTGATTTTAGCTCAGTACATTTCCAGCTAGCTCAATTTCAGCTCCACCAGCTCAACTCTAGCTGACAAGTCCAGAAGTAGCTGGAAGGTGTCCTACGTATCGGGGAGTGTCCCATACACGTGGTAGCCTAGGTGGCACCCCAGCATGCAAATCACACACGTAACAGCCTTGACACATGTGTGTGCATGTGTGGCCGAAATCAGCCCTCTTCTCTACATATGACGTCAAATTCAAAGGGATAAGAACAAGAGTTCAAATGTTTGAATTTCAAACGTTTTGGATAAGAAAAAGAGTTCAAATGTTTCACACATATTAAATGTGTGGCTGGTATTTGATGGCGCCAAGAGAGGATATAACTCATTCATATTCAAATTTGAATTCTTTATTTACAACCACAAGTTCAAATTCGACAACCCCTTCCTTGTACTTATAAATAGTTGTTCAAACAATGTAATCTGGTTAGACATTACAGACTTAGTTTGTCGTGTCAAAACTTCCTTGATACTTAGGGTTCCTAGATTGCTATCTAGAGGGTCCAAGTCCTTCGACGTGAAACATATTCGATTCGGGTTTGCATAGTCTATTACGCAGGTTCTTTCGAGTTTTTCGTCTCCAATTTTGAATTTTGTTCCCTTTCTTTTGTTTTGTTTGTGTGTTGTTTATGCTGCAGAAAGGATGTTTGCTATAATCCTAGATCCGCAATCCTTCAAGGTTCGTTGTTTTGATAAGCAACGTCATATCACGAGTTGACCACGAATCCTAGAAAAATCACTTTGTTAGAATAGAAGGTGCATTTCTTAAGATTGGCGTATAAGGTCTCCTTTCGAAGAACCTCCAAAATAGACCTAAGATGCATTATGTGCTCATCCAATCATTTACTATATATAAGTATATCATCAAAGTACACAACACAAAACTGACCAATGAACGATCGGAATACATGGTTCATAAGTCTCATAAATGTACTAGGGGCATTGGTTAGGTCGAATGGTATGATCAACCATTCATACAAACCGTGTTTCGTTTTAAAAGTGGTCTTCCATTCATCACCTTCTCGCATTCGAATCTGATGGTACACGTTTTGAGATCAATTTTCGAAAACAACTTGGCACCACTTAACTCGTCGAGCATGTCATATAGGAGTGGTATGGGATGCCTATATTTAACGGTGGTTTTGTTTACAGCGTGACAGTCAACACACATGTGCCAAGTCCCTTCCTTCTTTGGCACCAACAAAATTGGAACAACGCAAGGGCTAAGGCTCTCTCGAATGTAGCCTTTTTCCATGAGTTCATTGACTTGTCGTTGAAGCTCTTTGGTCTCTTCAGGATTGGTTCGATATGCGGGTCAGTTCGGAATCACGGGTCCAGGCACAAAATCAAATCGGTGCTCAATCCCACGAAGGGGTGGTAGCTGATACGAGCTCGTTTCGGATGTAAAGACGAGTCGTAATCTTTCCCGATCAAAATTAGGTAGTGTCGGAATTGAATCAAATTCAAGTCTTGGTGTTTGAAGTTGGATGGCTTTAGGAACAAAGGAGTTTGATGGGTTGTTGTTTGCTGGGTAATTCGATGAAACAAGATCGAACCCTTATTATCAAATAAGGACCCGGGCTTAAGGTTTCAAAGAAAGAAATGGAAATAGGATAAAAACCGAGACCCTCTATTTAGCAAAATAGGAACCTACGGTATGAAGAACGCCACACCAATGGGTGATAAGTTCGAACAAAGTCAGATTGACGCCACTCGTTGAAGATAAGTCAATTTGAGCTTTGGAGAATAAAGAGAGTGAATTTCTCACTAAAATTATATTTCATTCAGAAATTTGGCAAAAAGTCCTTTTACAAGAAATTCAAGAACTATTTATAGCTTAAGTGACTAGTAGCCGAATAGTCAAGTTCAATACTTAAAAACTAAGTAAACATTGAACTAATTTTGAGCTAAGATCCATGAATGGTCTTGAATCAATGTTCGGCTGAATATAGACCAAGGAAGAGCTTCAACGAACTTGGAAAATTGGCAGCAGCTACATTCGGCCAATGGAGTTTAATAAGGTCAATAATGAAGCAACTCTTGCTGAAAAATTACCATCATTAATTAGCAACTTGAACAGTCATTTGGAAGTGTGAATGGACGGTTTTGAATGACCATAAGGTGTGAACATCATGAACCGAATAGCCACAATGTACCCAGCAATGTGAAGGAAATAAATGGCAGCTTTGGAGAATGGAAAATCATCTCTTTTGGCCGAATGGTCACTTAGAGAACTTCAACAATCAGCACACCATCTTTAATATAGTCCATGCATGTATCATTTGGTGCATTGAACCCAACATGCATGCATCTTCACATCCATTGAATCTTCATGCATGAATCTGCCCAATGAATCTTCAAATTCGGCTGTACCTAAAAACACACATGAACTTAATTAATTTCAATCAAATTAAGCTGAACTAAGTAAATACATATTGTGAACATCCTAATTTAACATTGAAACAACTTAAATATTAATAAAGCATGACACAAATTCGGTTGAACAGATTTAAGACATGTAATAATTTAGACAAACTAAATGAAATCAAGACATCTTTAATGTAACTAAATTAAGACATATTAAACACTTATATTAAATAAAAACATATTAATAAGCTGTAATAAGACTTAATTAAATGCTTATTTAAATGGTTTAAAATCCAGCAGCAATTTAATTAGCTAGAACGAATTTCAACTTCAAAGAAGTTGAAAATATTCAGCTCGTCTTTAAGCTCTTTGCTTTCATTTTCCTCAATCCGTTCCACCAATGCTAAAATAGCAACTTTAAATCGTTTAGCTCTAGCTCGCGTTATTGGACCAATGGGCAGCTTAATAGCTTCTTGTTCGTTCTCCATTTGGTTCGTAGGCAAGCTCACATCATTCCCCTCCTCTTCAGAACGATTTGTCCTCAAATCGGAATCTGCATCAAACGGAGACAAATCAGAAACGTTAAAAGTCGCGCTAACATTATATTCACCAGGCAAGTCCAATTTATAAGAATTGTCATTAATTCGTTCAAGGACTTGAAACGGTCCATCCCCTCTCGGAAGTAGTTTAGATCGTCGTTGCATAGGAAATCTTTCCTTGCGCATATGCAACCACACCCAATCTCCCGGCTCGAACACAACTCGTTTACGACCTTTGTTAGCATGTTGTTCATAGTTCTTGGTCCTTGCCTCAATGTTTTCTCGAACTCGTTGGTGCAATTGCTTGACGAAATCAGCTTTACGCTTTCCATCTACATGCACAAATTGGTTAGAAGGCAATGGCATTAAATCAAATGGTGTTAACGGATTGAAACCATAAACGATTTCAAAAGGAGAAAATTTGGTAGCTGAGTGAATAGCTCGATTATACGCAAACTCCACATGTGGTAAACATTCTTCCCAAGCCTTCAAATTTTTTCGGATGATAGCTCGAAGCAATGTAGACAAAATCCGATTGACTACTTCGGTTTGGCCGTCCGTTTGCGGATGGCAAGTGGTTGAAAACAGCAACTTCGTTCCAAGGCGCCCCCATAGTGTCCTCCAAAAATGGCTAAGAAACTTCGCGTCTCGGTCGGACACAATCGTCCTAGGCATGCCATGCAACCTGACCACTTCTTTGAAAAATAAATTAGCAATATTCACGGCATCATCAGTTTTATGACATGCTATAAAATGAGCCATTTTTGAGAACCTATCTACAACCACAAATATTGAATCTCGGCCATTTTTACTCCTCGATAAACCTAGCATGAAATCCATTGAGATATCAGACCAAGGGGTTTCGGGAATAGGCAATGGCTTATACAAACCATGGGGCTTAATTCGTGACTTAGCCCGTTTGCATGCAATGCATCGATTACAAAACCGTTCGACATCTCGTCGCATCTTAGCCAAAAGAAATGTTCGTTGAGCATGGCTAACGTCTTTGCAACTCCGAAGTGCCCCATTAATCCTCCACTATGAGATTCTTCGATCAACACTTCTCGTACGGAACCTTGGGGTATACAAAGCTTTCCTTCTCGGAACAAGTACCCATCATGTCGATAGTACTTCTCGTAAGCTCCCTTTGCGCATAACCTAAAGAATTCACTAAAGTCAGCATCGTTGACATATAAATCTTTAAGAAATACAAACCCCATTAACTTAGCATCCAAAATATTTAACAACGCATACCTTCGAGATAGTGCATCAGCCACTACGTTTTCCTTACCTTTTTTATATTTAATAACATATGGAAAAGATTCAAGAAATTCTACCCACTTAGCATGCCGCTTATTCAACTTGTGTTGACCCTTTAAGTACTTCAAGGATTCGTGATCGGTATGTATGACGAATTCTTTGGGCCAAAGATAGTGTTGCCACGTCTCTAAGGCTCGAATCAACGAATAGAGCTCCTTGTCATAAGTCAGATAGTTTAAGACGGCACCATTGAGTTTCTCGCTAAAATAGGCAATAGGCCGTCCATCTTGCATCAACACGGCTCCAATGCCTAAACCTGAGGCATCACATTCTAACTCGAAGGTTTTATCAAAATTAGGCAAAGCTAATAACGGTGCATGAGTTAGACAATCTTTAATTTTCAAAAAGGATTTTTCTTGTTCCTCTCCCCAAATGAAGTTGGAATTCTTACGAATAACTCCAGTCAAGGGTGCGGCTAAGGTGCTGAAGTTTGGCACGAATCGACGGTAAAAACTTGCTAATCCATGGAAACTTCGGACTTGGGAGACATTCGTCGGACGGGGCCATTCTTGGATCGCCTTGACCTTCTCTTGATCGACTTCAAGGCCCTCCGAACTAACAACGAAACCTAAAAACACAACCTTGTTAGTGCAAAATTCACATTTCTTTAAATTAGCATACAAAGTTTCTTTCCTCAATACTTCCAAAATAGCCTTCAAATGTAAAACATGATCATCTAAATTTTTACTATAAACTAATATATCATCGAAGTATACGACGCAAAATCTACCAATAAAAGGTCTTAGAACGTGATTCATAAGCCTCATGAACGTGCTTGGGGCGTTCGTTAAGCCAAATGGCATAACGAGCCATTCGTAAAGCCCATGCTTCGTTTTAAATGCAGTCTTCCATTCATCACCCTCACGCATCCGTATTTGGTGATAACCACTCTTAAGATCAATTTTTGAAAACAGACTTGCGCCACTTAGCTCGTCAAGCATATCATCCAATCGTGGTATAGGATGACGATACTTGATAGTTATCTTGTTTATAGCACGGCAGTCCACGCACATCCTCCACGTTCCATCCTTTTTCGGGACAAGCAAAACAGGCACAGCGCATGGACTAAGGCTTTCGCGCACATAGCCTTTTTCAAGGAGTTCATTTACTTGCTTTTGTAATTCTTTCGTCTCTTCGGGATTGCTCCGGTAAGCAGGTCGGTTTGGAATCGCGGCTCCCGGCACAAGATCTATTTGGTGTTCGATTCCACGAATAGGTGGTAACCCACTCGAGATTTCTTCCGGGAATACGTCTCGAAATTCCTGCAACACAGACAAAATAGAAGAGGGCAACTTATCATCAAATTCGTTAGTGCCAAGCAAGCTCTCCTTGTTCAAAAGAACCAATAATGGTTGTTTCAATAACATAGATTTTCGAACTTCTCTCTCTTTTACCAACAAATTCTTTTTTTCATTTTCATCACTCGTTTCTTTTTCTTTTGAATCACTCTCTCTTTTTTTATCACTCATCTTTTTGTTTTTCTTCTTTTCTTCACTCTTTTCTTTATTCTTTTCATTTTTTTACTCTCTCTCGATTTCTTTTGATTTTTCAATCGAACTCCTCATTTTGAGTTGATCTTCATACACTTGTTTCGGTGATAATGGAGCTAACGTCACCATTCGTCCCATGTGTTTGAAAGAGTATCGGTTTGTATATCCGTCATGAATCGCTCGCTTGTCGAATTGCCAAGGCCGCCCCAAAAGAAGATGCCCCGCATGCATTGGTACGACGTCACACATAACTTCATCTTGATACTTCCCAATTGTAAACGAAATCAACACTTGCTTCGTTACCTTCAATTCTCCACCATCGTTAAGCCATTGGAGTTTATACGGATGGGGATGTTTAATGGTGGCCAATCCGAGTTTCTCCACCATCATTGAACTTGCCACATTTGTACAACTTCCCCCATCAATTATAACGCAACAAATCTTACCTTGCACTTGACATCGCGTATGAAAAATGTTTTCGCGTTGTTGATCGTTTTCGGCACCTTGCAAAGTAAGGCTTCTCTTCACCACCAATATTTCTCCATTTTTGGCTTGTTCAACATCTTCTTCATCTTCGGTTTGTTCAATGGCCTCCTTCTCTTGTTCACTTTCAGATTCAATCTCGCCATCGTCTCGAACAAACATCACATTCCGATTTGGACATTGGCTCGCGATGTGGCCCCTTCCAAGGCATTTGAAACATTTTATGTCTCGAGATCGACTTGGTTGGGCTTCCATCTTTCCTTTACTCGTTTCGGCAATCGGTTTGTTGAACTTGGTGGCACCACTTACTTCTTTGTTTCGGCTTGGTATGTCACGTTTGTTGGTCCCTTGCCCCCACCTAGGCATAGAAGAAGTGTTAGAGAAAGTTCGTGACGTACCTTTTCTTTTTAGTTGTTTTTCGACCTTTATGGCCATATGGACCATATCAATAACCTCAACATAGTGGTGTAGTTCGACGATATTTATGATATCTCGGTTAAGGCCGGCGAGAAATCGAGCCATGGTGGCTTCTCGATCTTCCTCCACATCGGCGCGGATCATGGCCACTTCCATTTCTTTGTAATAATCCTCCACGCTTCGTTGGCCTTGAGTTAAGCTTTGGAGCTTTTGATACAACTCCCGGTGATAGTAAGCAGGAATAAAACGCTTTCTCATTATTGCTTTCATTTCCGCCCATGTAGACACGGGACGTTCTCCATTGCGTCTTCGGCTCAACGTGAGTTGATCCCACCATATTATGGCATAGTCGGAGAATTCTATAGCAGCTAACTTTACCTTTTTGCTTTCCGAGTAATTGTGGCACTCGAAAACTAATTCCACCTTCTTCTCCCATTCAAGATAGGCCTCGGGATCCGATCTTCCTTGAAAAGCAGGAATCGCCATTTTAATATTCTTTAAATCATCATCGGGCCTCTCTCGATCTCTTTGTTCTCGTGCTCGATGACCTCGTTTCCTTGCACTTTGTCGTGAACCTCGATCACTTTCATCGTCACTTTGTTCATATAGATCATTTGCATGTTGCCATGGACGTTCTCGCTCTCTTCTCGGAATAGGAGGGGTGTTCGCACGTTGGCTTTGTTCCTCCATTTGTTCCATTCGTTCATTGAGAGAATCGAATTGAGGTTGGAACAGACGAGAGATTTCTCGTACGATTGCTTGGACTTGGAGATCGGGCACTCCACCTCCGGGAACGTTTCTCCTCGGTTGAAGGTTTACTCCTCCACCAGCAGCATTCGAAGCTCCTCCACTTGTTGCTCGACGATCCGGACTCCTAGACATGTTTAAAATAAGAACAAAATATTTCCTCACCACAAAAACCTCACAAATTCGCTCACAAGAAAAAAATTCACTCCTCTCATGTTTCACTCTATTTTCGGCTTTTATCTTGATGTACTCTCTTGCCTTTTACCTCTCAAATCCAACTCTCGATATTCTAAAAAGCTACCTTAGACTTATCCCACTTGTGGGTCGGCTTCAAAGGCTAAAAAAAGGAAAATCGTATGGTTTAGGGTAGGCTCGAAAGAAAGAAAGGTTTAAAGATGTGGCGTATAAAATGAATTCACGAATTGAAATTTTTTTTTTAATAGTGTGAAATTTCACTCAAAGGGGTATAAAAGGGTGTATAATATGATTTCGGAAAAATTTTTGTTGAAGTGTTTCCAGACTCTTTTTTTTTATTATTTTTTTTACGGATATTTCACGTTCTTTTCGTACGCACCTAGACCGTATGCAATTTTTTTTTGCAATTTTTTTTCCTTTTTTTTTCGGATTTTTTTTTTCAAAACTTTTTTTTTAACTTTTTTTTTTCGAAGCTACGATTTACGTACCTAATTTAGCTAGCTCTGATACCAACTGATACGAGCTCGTTTCGGATGTAAAGACGAGTCGTAATCTTTCCCGATCGAAATTAGGTAGTGTCGGAATTGAATCAAATTCAAGTCTTGGTGTTTGAAGTTGGATGGCTTTAGGAACAAAGGAGTTTGATGGGTTGTTGTTTGTTGGGTAATTCGATGAAACAAGATCGAACCCTTATTATCAAATAAGGACCCGGGCTTAAGGTTTCAAAGAAAGAAATGGAAATAGGATAAAAACCGAGACCCTCTATTTAGCAAAATAGGAACCTACGGTATGAAGAACGCCACACCAATGGGTGATAAGTTCGAACAAAGTCAGATTGACGCCACTCGTTGAAGATAAGTCAATTTGAGCTTTGGAGAATAAAGAGAGTGAATTTCTCACTAAAATTATATTTCATTCAGAAATTTGGCAAAAAGTCCTTTTACAAGAAATTCAAGAACTATTTATAGCTTAAGTGACTAGTAGCCGAATAGTCAAGTTCAATACTTAAAAACTAAGTAAACATTGAACTAATTTTGAGCTAAGATCCATGAATGGTCTTGAATCAATGTTCGGCTGAATATAGACCAAGGAAGAGCTTCAACGAACTTGGAAAATTGGCAGCAGCTACATTCGGCCAATGGAGTTTAATAAGGTCATTAATGAAGCAACTCTTGCTGAAAAATTACCATCATTAATTAGCAACTTGAACAGTCATTTGGAAGTGTGAATGGACGGTTTTGAATGACCATAAGGTGTGAACATCATGAACTGAATAGCCACAATGTACCCAGCAATGTGAAGGAAATAAATGGCAGCTTTGGAGAATGGAAAATCATCTCTTTTGGCCGAATGGTCACTTAGAGAACTTCAACAATCAGCACACCATCTTTAATATAGTCCATGTATGTATCATTTGGTGCATTGAACCCAACATGCATGCATCTTCACATCCATTGAATCTTCATGCATGAATCTGCCCAATGAATCTTCAAATTCGGCTGTACCTAAAAACACACATGAACTTAATTAATTTCAATCAAATTAAGCTGAACTAAGTAAATACATAATGTGAACATCCTAATTTAACATTGAAACAACTTAAATATTAATAAAGCATGACACAAATTCGGTTGAACAGATTTAAGACATGTAATAATTTAGACAAACTAAATGAAATCAAGACATCTTTAATGTAACTAAATTAAGACATATTAAACACTTATATTAAATAAAAACATATTAATAAGCTGTAATAAGACTTAATTAAATGCTTATTTAAATGGTTTAAAATCCAGCAGCAATTTAATTAGCTAGAACGAATTTCAACTTCAAAGAAGTTGAAAATATTCAGCTCGTCTTTAAGCTCTTTGCTTTCATTTTCCTCAATCCGTTCCACCAATGCTAAAATAGCAACTTTAAATCGTTTAGCTCTAGCTCGCGTTATTGGACCAATGGGCAGCTTAATAGCTTCTTGTTCGTTCTCCATTTGGTTCGTAGGCAAGCTCACATCAGTAGCCCACTTGGCACATCTTCTGGAAAGACATGTTGGATATACTGCAAAAAAAAACAACAGAAGAAGGGGGATTTCTTGTTAAGTCATTAGTATTAAACAAGTTTTCCTTGTACATAAGTACAAGGATCGGTTGCCTTGTCAAGAACGCCTTTCGAACATCACTTCCTTTTGCAAATACATTCAAATTTTCACTCACTTTTTCTTTATCATCTCTTTCTTTTCTCACATTCTTTTCACTCTCTCTTTTCATTTTTTTTCTTCTTCTCATTTTTCTTTTCATTTGTGTTTTCACACTTTTCTTTTTCCCTTATTTGTTCTACGAAATTTTTTAACTTGATTTGGTCCTCATAAACTTGCTTTGGTGTCAATGGGGCTAATGTCACATTCCTTCCTATGTCCTTGAATGTATACCTATTGGTATACCTGTCATGTAGCACTCATCGATCAAATTGCCACGGCCATCCAAGTAACAAGTGGCTCGCGTGCATAGGTACGACTTCACAAAGTACTTCGTCAGAATATTTTCCTATGGAGAATGAGACACGTACTTGCTTCGTCACTTTTAGTTCTCCACCGTCATTGAGCCATTGGAGTTTATACGGGCTCGGATGTTTGGTGGTCGCCAGACTTAGTTTCTCCACCATGAGAGTGCTCGCCACATTTGTGCAACTCCCGCCGTCGATGATGATGCTACAGAGTTTTCCTTGGACCTGACAACGAGTATGGAAGATGTTTTCTCATTGTTGCTCGTCTTCCACACTTTGAATGCTTAGACTCCTTTTAACTACAAGGAGTTCTCCATCAAGGGCATGTTCTACTTCTTTTTCCTCGTCGGATGACACTTTGGTTTCTTTTTCAATTTCTTCCTCTTCCAATTCGATTTCTCCATTGACACAAACCACCATATTGCTATGGTTGGGACATTGGCTGGCGATATGCCCCCTCCCGAGGCACTTGAAACACTTAATGTCCCTCATTCGGTTGGGAAAAGACTCGGTTGCTTTGCCTTTACCAGTGTTGCCAATAGGTTTGTTGGTCTTGGCTGGCACCATTGGCTACTTGGCACGATTTGGTGGATTGTTTTTACTCGAGCTTTGACCCCATCTTGTTGTGCCCGTGGTGGGATAGCTTCGAACGGTGCCTTTTCGCTTGAGCTACTTCTCTACCTTAATGGCATGTGTACCTTGTCCACGATTTCAATGTAATGTTGAAGCTCCATGACATGGTGATGTCTCGATTAAGACAACTAAGGAAACGCGCCATCGTTGCTTCACATCTTCTTGGCAATCTACACGGATCATTGCAATCTCCATTTCTTTAAAATAATCTTCAACACTCCTTGAACCTTGAGTGAGGTTTTGGAGTTTTTGATAGAGTTCCCGGTGGTAGTAGGATGGTATGAATCCTCGACGCATCACCGCCTTCATTTTGGCCCAAATGGATATTGGTCGTTCCCCATTCCTTCTCTGGCTCGTGGTGAGTTGGTCCCACCAAATCATGGCATAGTCAGAGAACTCAATGGCTGCCAACTTTACCTTCTTGATCTCGGAATAATTGTGACAATCAAAAACCAATTCAATCTTCTTTTCCCATTCTAAGTAGGCTTCCGGATCAGACTTTCCTTGAAAGGATGGAATGGAGAGTTTAATATTCTTCAAGTCATCGTCCATTCGTCCTCGATCCCGATTGCCTCGATTCCTTGGACCTCTTCACCTTTCGCTTAGGTTCGACCCTTGATCACTTTCAGCTTCACTTAGGTCATAGAGATTGTCTTGGTTGATTTCCAAGTGGCCTCGTTCTCTTCGTGGCCCTTGGGGAGTCCGTTCTCGTTAAGCCCTCTCTTCGACTTGTTCCAAACGCTCGTTGAATAAGTCCAACCATTTCGAAGCGAGCATTGGAATTCTCGCAACATGGCTTGTTGAGCCAAATCCAGCACTCCACCTCCTCCGGGTAAAACTTTTCTGATTGGTTGTCTTCCACCTCCTTCTGCCATGTTTTGTTCAGGGCTTCACGACATGAAATGGAAACCTCACAGTAAAACCTCACAATTCTCTCGAAAAGAAAATTTGGTGTCACTCCCACTCGTGTTTGGACTCGTTTTTCAGCTTTTACCTCCACTCTAATACGCTAATACACTCTTGCCTTTTTCCACTCAATTTTCTCTCGTGATTTCGTAAATGACTCGTTGTGACATTATCTTAGTCCAGGGGGTCGGTTTCAAAAGGGTTTACAAGGGATTCATGTTAAGTTATAAGTAGACTAAAGAAACAAGGATGGTTTTGACTAAGTGTGGCGTGAAATGAAAGGAAGAATATTAGGGAAATGATCGGACTTACAAAGACGAAACAACTTTTTCAATTCACAGCACTTGTAACACAAACAATTTTTTTTTAAATCATGATTTTTTAAAATCACTTTTTTAAAAAAAAATTCATATATATTCTCTCTTTTTTTTTAATTTTGGATTCTTTTTGTGAATTTTTTTACGTATGTATTCCGAAATAACTTCGAGTGCCCGTACTTCTCGTTTTAACCAGCTCTGATACCAAATGATGCGATCTCAGTTTAAGGGTTTGAGATGAGTCGATTAGTTGCCCGATCGTTAAACGAAGAAGTATGCTTTGGTCTTTAGAGTTTTAAAAGAAAGTAGGCTAAGTTTGGGTTTACGAAAAAAAGGTTGACTTGAATCAAAAATGGTTAATGTATGAGGTTTAGATAGAAGGAATTTGGTTTAAGATTGGTCGAATATGGTTTAGGTTTGGTTATGGAATGTATACATTTCAGAATGAAATGGATTTGGTGTGTGTACGAAATGGTATGTGTTTAATACGAAATAGTTCAAAATGGCTCAAAAAGGTCATGGTTGAACCAACACTAAAGAGGAGTGTTGACCCAAAACTTATAAGACCTAAAAGAGTTTGAAATGGTGATTTGGAACCTTGACCCAATACTTAGGTAAGTATGAACCAAAGGTATTAAGGGAGATCGCCACACTCGATTTTAGGGAGTGATAAGTTCAAGAAAGACTCAGAAAGATGCCACTAGAAGCTAGATAAGTCTTACGGGTCTCGAACGAAATTTGAGAGAAAGTGACTCACAAATTTGGCAGTAATTCTTTAACAATATGCCAAAAGTCCTTTTACAAAAATGAATTAACAACTATTTATAGGCAAAGTGATGTGATCCGGCTCGGTTGATTGAGTCGATTCACTTGATTACCCGATCGTCGACGAGAAGTTTGTTCGATTTTGTAGATAGATGGAGTTAGATGATTTTTTTATAGCGGAAGTTGAGAAAATAGGTTCAAAAGATGGTTTGGATAGATGTTTGATAGGCTCGGTGAAATAAAGAAATATTGTTTATAATTTAATAGTTAAAATGGAATGGAAAAATAGAACTCAAGCGAAGAACGATTCAATACTATATGAAGTATTGCCCCGGGACTTATATTGCTCAAGGTGGATTAAATGGATTGTCGAAGATGGACCTTGACCCGTTACCTATAGAGAGGTAGGAACCAAAGGTATAAAAAGGTGGATGAACGCCACACCAGGATGGTGATAAGTTCAAGAAGTCGGGTTGACGCCACTAGCAAGCTAGATAAGTCAGAACGAGACTCGTACGAAATAGGATAGGAGGAAACCTCACAATCAAGTTTTCAATAATCAAATTCTGTTCACACAGGTATTTAACATGTTCACACAAATAGCATTAAAATCCAGTTCATGCTTGAAGATGGTACATGAATTGGCCGAACCATCATGATGCTTCACTTGATGCATTCATGCATCCTTAGCCTTGAAGAATCTCCATA
The DNA here is from genome assembly GCF_007990345.1 of Gossypium hirsutum. Classification (NCBI taxonomy): domain Eukaryota; kingdom Viridiplantae; phylum Streptophyta; class Magnoliopsida; order Malvales; family Malvaceae; genus Gossypium; species Gossypium hirsutum. Next base: position 35,126,819 of record NC_053442.1, read on the forward strand.
GTTCCATGAATGTGCAGCTCTTTAATGATCCTACATCTCCCTTGGCTGAATGAGGCATTAATGTGCCTAAAATACTTGAATGGTCATCTTGAAAATGCATGAATCATGCATGAAACGTCCCATGTATTTTCCCCCATAAATATGATCCATGAATCTTCAAATACATGAACTTTCAGCAACTCCCTCTTGCATGAACGTCCCAAATGCATGTGCTCCTTTAAATGCCATCCATTGAACCTCAATTGTGCATGCACACTCCCATACATTGCACCAATTCGTTCATGAACCTGCAGCAAATTAAATCAGCAAGTTAAATGCATTTCAAACACATTAAATTAGCAGCATATGAACTCAATAATTTGCACATTAAATTTGGCCATACATATTAACAATTTTAGACATATTTAAAACATCATAATTAATTAAGTATTTAATTTAGATATAATTAAAACACTTAATTAATTATTTGTCCAGATTTTAACAATTTAACTAACTTAAGATAAACAACTAATTTAACTAATGACAAATTAAATGGTTTATTTCAGCAAAATAAATGCAAGCTAAAGAAAGCTAAAAATAAGCTCATTGGGTTAAGATTGAGCTGAATTGAGCTTGAGTGAGTTGACTTGAGCTCGAGTGAGCTGGAAACGAGCTAAACGGAGCTTAACGAAATGAAATTGAACTAATTCAGCTCGCATGGATTTGCAAACAATGCTTAGGGAGCTGATCCAAAAGTGTGCCCGGGGCATGGTCGTATCATCCCCTCCCTCTTTAAAGCAATTTGTCCCCAAATCGGGCCATTTACTCGCGAAAAATCGTTGAAGATTCTGAAAGCCACAATTAACTCGGATCAAAAGAAGCTCATTCGTATGCCCTCCCTCTTTAGGAGGGTACCACTTCACATTGTCACCTTTAAAAGAATAAAACGAATTAGTGACACGATGAAGATTAAACACAAAGGAACTTTTTGAGATTTGATTCACAGTTTGAACAAATAATCCAATACCGGGGTCGAAAATAGAAATCGTTCTTACCTTTTTCTTCGATGGAAACAAACATAAATCACAAGGCATTTGATAGCTATGGTTTTGGAAGTCAACTTTCCATGGTTCGATTACCTTAGGTAATGATATAGAATGGTGCTCAACGGGGTCAAAGACAAAATTTTCTCTTGCCATTTCAATTTGATTTGGCAATTTCATGACCGACTTCATAGAAAGAGCACTAAGCAACTCAAAATCATTATCATTCAAAACATGTTCGGATCTTTTAGTCCACAGTTGAGAACATCCTCCGAAAACAAAATTGTGATTTTGACTTAACAAACCAACAAGATTCACATGGCTCATTTTCAAACTTAAAGACAAAGTATCATACAAACAAAGATTGTTTACACATTCATTCAAACAAAATTTACGATGCTTGCTTTCTTTCATGGATGATTCATAATAGCAAACTCCAGGATTAAAGACATGATTTTGACTACTCGATCCAAATGGCAAAAAGAGTCCTTTTATCTCCAACAATTTACACAAATTAAACAACGAGGGTGTTAGCATACTCAAATTCAAACAAGCAAACCCTTTAAATTTCATTCGAAAAGATTTACAAAAACATGGAAATTTCACACCAAAAATTAGATAATCCACATGATCAACACAACCAAGCAGATGATATGTCAACTTTTGATCACACAATTCCAGATTTTGTTAGTGCTGATTTATTCGCTCTTCATCAAAAATCTTGCCAATGGCGTATTCATCAATACATTTCCATTCCTTTTCAATGGAATCAGATAAAATGAATGATGTGATCTCAATCGCATCATGTTGTGGCACCACTCGTTGCTATCATGATTGGCCTAAACACGAGGGCCCCAAGTGCAAGATGAAGCTCAATCTCAGCTCAACAAGCTCAATCTTAGATTTTCCCAGCTCGATTTAGCTCACATGAGCTTAATTTAGCTTACTTTAGCTCGTTTGAGCTTGGCTTAAGTTTATTTCAACTCATTTATTTTAATGTCTGAATAAATTAAGTAATTTACTAATTTAGCTTAAATTACTACAGCTCATAATTATGTTTTGACTTATTACATGTTTTAAATGTGTCTTGGCCGAATTTAATATGTCTTGTTAAGACTTTATTAAATTTGTCTAATTTAATTTATGTTTAATTAGTGTGTCTAAATTATATTAATGTTTGTTCAGCTAAATTTTATGTGATTTAATTTTGGTTCATGTGTTTTTGTAGGTGAGCTGAATTTGGAGAGTAATTAAACAAGGTTCATGCATGATAGGTTCAATGTATGGGAGTGTGCATGCACAATTGAGGTTCAATGGATGGCATTTAAAGGAGCACATGCATTTGGGACGTTCATGCAAGAGGGAGTTGCTGAAAGTTCATGTATTTGAAGATTCATGGATCATATTTATGGGGGGAAAATACATGGGACGTTTCATGCATGATTCATGCATTTTCAAGATGACCATTCAAGTATTTTAGGCACATTAATGCCTCATTCAGCCAAGGGAGATGTAGGATCATTAAAGAGCTGCACATTCATGGAATTATGGAGATTCTTCAAGGCTAAGGATGCATGAATGCATCAAGTGAAGCATCATGATGGTTCGGCCAATTCATGTACCATCTTCAAGCATGAACTGGATTTTAATGCTATTTGTGTGAACATGTTAAATACCTGTGTGAACAGAATTTAAGTTAGTGTGAACAACATAGATGCCGAATATCAATAGGCATTTTAGGCTTATAAATAGCTTACTTGTTTATTGTAAAAGGTTACAAAATTTGATCAATTAAACTTAATAGAACTTTTGTTCTTGTGAGGTTACCTCCTCTCTTCTTTCGTTCGAGTCTCGAAGCGACTTATCTAGCTTGCTAGTGGTGTCAATCCGAACTCCATTGAACTTATCACCGAATCGGTGTGGCGTTCAACCATCTTCCTATACCTTTGGTTCTTACCTCCATATAGGTAACGGGTCAAGGTCCGCTTCTATCCTTCATCAAAATTCACCTTAAGCAATATAAGACTCGGGGCAATACTTTACATAGTATTGAATCGTTCTTAATACTTAAGTTCATTTTTTTCATCTCCATCCTATTTATTAAATATAAACTTTATTTTTTTTTATTAAACCGAACCTACAAAATATCCGAATTTAGCCTATCTTTTGAACCCTTTTAAAAGTCTTCCGCTTAAACTGAAAACAATCTTCATCTTAAAACAATTTCGAACGAACTTCTCGTCGACGATCGGGCAATCAAGTGAATCGACTCAATCAACCGAGCCGGATCACATCATTTGGTATCAGAGCTTGCAAAATGAGGAGCACCGACGTTCGTAGCTATCTCGAAAGATAGGTTTGTAAAAAAAAAAAGTTTTAAAAAAAATCAAAAAAATCTCGAGTTGTAATTTTATTTTATTTTCTCTTTTCTTTATTGTATTTACCTTACTATTGTATTGGAGTATCAAAAAAAATCGAAATTCAAAAAAAAAGAAGTGAGCAAAAAAAGAAAAAAAAGTAAAAAAAGAACAAAAAAAAGTGAAAAGTCTTGTGAGTTTTATTTTCATCTCTTATTACTCCGATCATCAAGTTTCCCTTCCTACCATTATTTACCCATCCCAACGCCACACTTTAAACCAATTTTCTTCTTTATTCAGCCTACCCTACACCCGACATTATCCCTTGTAACCAATTTGAAACCGACCCTCAAGCAGCAAATTAAGTCTATCGAGACGAATTACGAAATTGTGAGACGAGGTCGAGAGGTAAAAGGCACGTGTGTTTTACATCAAAGAAAAAGCCTAGAAGAGTGTAAACACGAGTGGAGTGCTATCCAATTTCCATTGTGAGTGAAACGTGAGATTTTTGTGGTGAGGTATTTACTTTCTATTTTATTTTAATCATTTAAAAAAAAAAATCATGTCACAAGAATTTTCCGAATCAGATTTCCAATATTTGAAGCAAGAGATACGTAGAATTGTGAAATCAAATTTTGATAAATTGCATGATAGATTGGATCGAATAGAGACAAGAGCCCAACAAAAGCAAATTTCATCGAGTCATGAGACGGAGTTAAGATCATCTCGACGACACTACTCGACAAGAAACTTTTATCAAGACGTTTATTCAACAAGGCGTTCGAGACCAAGAGAAGCAAACTACGAGTTTGAGTCCTTCCGAGATGATAAACGAAAAAGTAAACGTGTCTCTACAAGTGCCTCAATTTATTCATCTACAAAGGATTATTTACGAAGAGGCGAACGTGCTTCAAGAGTGTCAAAGTACTCGGCTACGGAAGATCTATCACAAAGAGAAGATTGCCATTTGTGTGAAGAACCCTTTTCTTATTCTCAACAAAAGGTTTCTCTTTTTGATGATTTATACTTTTGTAATGAAATCGAAACATCATGTGAGAAAGAAAAAGAGTGTGAGCGAGAAAATGAAAAAGAAAAAGAAATGAAAGAAAAAGAGGATGAGTGTGAGATAGAAAAGAAAATTGAAAATGAGATTGAAAATAAAAACGAGTGCGAAAAAGAAAAGGAAACCGAAAAAGAGAGTGAGATTGAAGGAAGAAACGAGAGTGAAGAAGAAAGGAGTGTTGTTACTAACCATCCTATGAATTTTCCTTGTTTTGTTTCTACTTTTCAGGTTTCTCAAAATCCCATCGATCAATTTCAACTTCAATATTTTTCTAAGGAGAAACGTTTTCGATTAGTCGAGAAAGGTAAGATCGTAGATGACCCTAGTCCACAAGTGCTTAAAGGTAAGCCATGTAAGGGATCTACTGTATTTGAGTCTTCCCAATCTTACTTGATTCTTGATGACGAGATTAGCAAAGACTTAGTTTGTGAGAAAGTTTTTCATCTTGATCTGATTGGAAATCATAATTTGATTGTTGATAAATGTGTGAAACATCTTTCTGCTCATGAGCCTATCATTGTCAAGATTGATCAAGAAGTAAGTCCAGGTAAGCCCGAACAAAATTTGGGATTGTGTGATGAAAAGTTGACATCTAATCTGTGTGTTTGTGATGATCATGTGAATTATCTAAATTGTGGTGTGAACTTTTCTTGTTTACGTGTGCGAATGAAATATGAAGGGTTTGATTGCTCAAATGTATGTATGCCTAACTCCTATTTGCTTCACATGTGTGAAGTCTTGGTGAAGAAGAAATTTTTGTTGCGTTGCGAAACGATCAATGAAAATCGCGTTTTTAAACCCGGGATATACATTCCTAAGTTAACGTCAAGCCAAGCAAGAGGAAGCTTTGTTTTTGACCCCGGAGATTATTATTCTTTGTTCTTGTTAAAAGGGTTTGGATTTTGCAATTTTGATTTTCGAGATTATGCTTTTCGACTGACTTGTGATTTAGGTTTGTGTCCATTGGAGAAAAAGGTAAGAACGGTTTTTACTTTTGATCCCGGCACTGGTTCATTGGTTCAATTTTTGCATAAGATCTTAAGAAGACCTTTTGAACTTATAAACCATGGTGTCACTAATCTATTTAATTTTTGTGTAGGTGACACTTCGAAGTGGTTCCCTCCTAAAGAGGGAGGGTATAAACATAAATTGTGTCCTACTCAAGGCATGTCTGATTTCCAGGTTTTTGGGAGCAACTATGCCAATTCCATCGACAAAGGGGCTGGTGACGATGTAAATTTTTTTTTTGAGAAATGGCCCGATTTGAGGACAAATCGTCTTCAAGAGGGAGGGTATGATGTGATCTCAATCGCATCATGTTGTGGCACCACTCGTTGCTATCATGATTGGCCTAAACACGAGGGCCCCAAGTGCAAGATGAAGCTCAATCTCAGCTCAACAAGCTCAATCTTAGTTTTTCCCAGCTCGATTTAGCTCACATGAGCTTAATTTAGCTTACTTTAGCTCGTTTGAGCTTGGCTTAAGTTTATTTCAACTCATTTATTTTAATGTCTGAATAAATTAAGTAATTTATTAATTTAGCTTAAATTACTACAGCTCATAATTATGTTTTGACTTATTACATGTTTTAAATGTGTCTTGGCCGAATTTAATATGTCTTGTTAAGACTTTATTAAATTTGTCTAATTTAATTTATGTTTAATTAGTGTGTCTAAATTATATTAATGTTTGTTCAGCTAAATTTTATGTGATTTAATTTTGGTTCATGTGTTTTTGTAGGTGAGCTGAATTTGGAGAGTAATTAAACAAGGTTCATGCATGATAGGTTCAATGTATGGGAGTGTGCATGCACAATTGAGGTTCAATGGATGGCATTTAAAGGAGCACATGCATTTGGGACGTTCATGCAAGAGGGAGTTGCTGAAAGTTCATGTATTTGAAGATTCATGGATCATATTTATGGGGGGAAAATACATGGGACGTTTCATGCATGATTCATGCATTTTCAAGATGACCATTCAAGTATTTTAGGCACATTAATGCCTCATTCAGCCAAGGGAGATGTAGGATCATTAAAGAGCTGCACATTCATGGAATTATGGAGATTCTTCAAGGCTAAGGATGCATGAATGCATCAAGTGAAGCATCATGATGGTTCGGCCAATTCATGTACCATCTTCAAGCATGAACTGGATTTTAATGCTATTTGTGTGAACATGTTAAATACCTGTGTGAACAGAATTTAAGTTAGTGTGAACAACATAGATGCCGAATATCAATAGGCATTTTAGGCTTATAAATAGCTTACTTGTTTATTGTAAAAGGTTACAGAATTTGATCAATTAAACTTAATAGAACTTTTGTTCTTGTGAGGTTACCTCCTCTCTTCTTTCGTTCGAGTCTCGAAGCGACTTATCTAGCTTGCTAGTGGTGTCAATCCGAACTCCATTGAACTTATCACCGAATCGGTGTGGCGTTCAACCATATTTTTATACCTTTGGTTCTTACCTCTATATAGGTATTGGGTCAAGGTTCGCTTCTATCCTTCCACAAATTTCACCTTAAGCAATATAAGACTCGGGCAATACTTTTTAGTATTGAACATTCTTGACGTTTAAGTTTTATTTTCCATCTCCATCAATTACCTTTTTCTAACCTACCTTGTTTCTATTCTAAACCGAATTTATCAACACCAAACCACTCATCTAAACCCTCTCAAAGCTTCCGCAACCCTTAGCCTAAATCACCCAAGTTTGACAACTCCAACTACTCCTCGTAGACGATCGGGCAACTTTGTGAAACGACTCGATTAACCTGGGCCGGATCACATCAATGAACAATTTATACGGACTTTCATCTTGTGCATCCAAAACATGCATTCCATTGCAAGTTAAAGATAAACAACCAATACCATCAAAATGATATTTTTCAAAAGCAAGAATCTTCTTATCATTAGACAAAACAAATGGATCATCATCAATCAAAGAATGACAAATAGCCACGTCAAAGTTCAGATTCTTTCTAAAGACCAAATCATCAACAGTGTGTCCATCAACAATCGAGTAAGGCAGAAGTGCTTTAAAATTTCAACATCCATACGTTGCTTACCTTTTGGCATAGGCGAACTAGGATCGTTGAGAACATTACCTTTTTCAGCCAAAATGAACCTTCTCTCCTTCGAGAGGTATTGGAGTTGAAAATTATCGTCACTTGGCCTTCCGGAGACCTGAAAAGAGGAAACAAAACAAGACAAATTCTCATGTGGTTTAGTAAACAGATTCCTCACTTTTTCTTGCTCTTTTGCCTCCTTTTCTCTCGTTTGTTTTTCTAACTCATTGTCTTTTCTTTCTTTTTCAATTTTCTCTTTTTCCTCACACTTTTGTTCAATCTCAATTTCTTTTTCGATTTCTTTCTCTTTTTCACATCCTTTTTCAATCTCAATTTCTTTTTCCATACACTCGTTTCTTTTACACTCTCGTTTCTTTCTTCAATCTCACTATCTTTTTCAATTTCTTGTTCCTTTTCTTTCATTTCTTTTTTTCATCTCTCAATTTCATTCCATATATGCTCATTTTCTCTCATCAACATTTCTTGTCTTTCCTTTCTTCTTATTTCTTTTTCTTTTTGCCTCGCTCTTTCATTATAGGATGGAGATGTTACAAGTGAATCAGCACGAAATGACTCTCGTTGGGTATAATTGGAACGACTTTCATACAAAAATGACCACCTCTTCGAGATTGATTCTTGGCGGACGAATACCTCGGTGCATACGAAGGACTACTTGTGATTTCTCGTTCGTCACCTCAGAAAGCTTTAAACTCAAAACTTGCTTTGCTTCGTCTTGAGTTCCTCGTTGAATAGGAATCATGGTATGAATCTCTTCCCAAAAAATCAATGGATGTGTGCCTTCGTGATGATCTTGTCTCCGTCTCTTCACCCGGTGAGTTTGGCTTCCATCGGGCTCTTTCCTCCACTCGATCCAATCGATCATGCAATTTATCAAAATTTGATTTCACCATTCTATGCATCTCTTGCATCAAATATTGGAATTCTGATTCGGGAAATGTTTCTCGAGACATGATTAAGTAATGATAAGAAGATGTTAGAAAAAAATAATAAAGAAAATAAATACCTTACCACAAACCTCACAAATTCGCTCGAAAAGGAAATAATGATTTTCACTCGCACTCGTGTTTACATTCAAATTTTGGCTTTTTCTTTGATGTAATTTCACTCGTGCCTTTTTCCACTCAACCTCTTCTCACAATTTCGTGATTTGTCTCGGTAGACTTAATTTGCTGCTTGAGGGTCGGTTTCAAATTGGTTACAAGGGATAATGTCGGGTGTAGGGTAGGCTGAATAAAGAAGAAAATTGGTTTAAAGTGTGGCGTTGGAATGGGTAAATAATGGTAGGAAGGGAAACTTGATGATCGGAGTAATAAGTGATAATGATAAAAACTCGCAAGACTTTTTACTTTTTTTTTCTTTCTTCTTTTTTTTAACTCAATTTTTTTGTCACCTCTTTTTTTTCCTTTTTTTTTGAAATTTTTTTTTGAATTTCTTCTCTCTTTTTTTTAAATCCAATACAATAGTAAACAAAATACAAGGAAGAGAAAAAAAATTAAATTCCAACTCAATTTTTTTTTGATTTTTTTGACTTTTTTTATGTTACGAACCTATTTCGAGCTTGATACGAACATCGGTACTCCTCGTTTTAGTAGCTCTGATACCAAATGATGTGATCCAGCTCGGTTGATTGAGTCGATTCACTTGATTGCCCGATCGTCGACGAGAAGTTTGTTCAATTTTGTAGATAGATGGAGTTAGATGATTTTTTTATAGCGGAAGTTGAGAAAATAGGTTCAAAAGATGGTTTGGATAGATGTTTGATAGGCTCGGTGAAATAAAGAAATATTGTTTATAATTTAATAGTTAAAATGGAATGGAAAAATAGAACTCAAGCGAAGAACGATTCAATACTATATGAAGTATTGCCCCGGGACTTATATTGCTCAAGGTGGATTAAATGGATTGTCGAAGATGGACCTTGACCCGTTACCTATAGAGAGGTAGGAACCAAAGGTATAAAAAGGTGGATGAACGCCACACCAGGATGGTGATAAGTTCAAGAAGTCGGGTTGACGCCACTAGCAAGCTAGATAAGTCAGAACGAGACTCGTACGAAATAGGATAGGAGGAAACCTCACAATCAAGTTTTCAATAATCAAATTCTGTTCACACAGGTATTTAACATGTTCACACAAATAGCATTAAAATCCAGTTCATGCTTGAAGATGGTACATGAATTGGCCGAACCATCATGATGCTTCACTTGATGCATTCATGCATCCTTAGTGATATGGGGTTGCGCGCAGACCAAGATCGAGTTGCCAAGTCATGAGAAACTCCTACGAAAGCTCTAATCGAACAGATCTGAAATCAAAACAAAGAATAAGATTAAAAACAAACCAGATCTGGAAATTAAGATCCCCAAAACAATCAAGAACAGCGAAGAATCAAAGATCTTATGAATAGATGTTTTCAGAATGCAAAAACACGAAATCGATCTCCAAGATTGATTTTCAACAAGCTGAATCTGTCCAAGAACTAAACCGATGAATAAAGCCCCAAATTCCAGCAACTTGATTTTTCCCAAAATTCCAGCAACCTAAAACAGTCAGTTTTGACAAGAAGAAATCGACAAGATTAATTGGAAAAGATAAGTTTAGTCGAATTTGGCTACCAAGAATGAGTACCGATCGATCTTTTTGAGTAATAAAGATGGCTGGAAATTCACAAGAAGAATAAACAAGTTAGATCAAAAGAATCGGCATAAACAGAATTTAAAAGAAAAGAATAACAGCAAGAAAGTAAATTGAAGTCCTAAAGATCCTTGAAATCCCGAAAGATTTCACAAATCTCTTCAAACGACTCTAATCTCCCCTCCAAAGAATATCGATGGCAAGAAGAAGGTTGAAGATGGCTCCCACAATCAAAAGATTGTTAAAACAACTTCTAAAGAAAACTCAAGAGAGAATTCTTGGAGAAAACCCCAAAGAAAATTCTGCACTCAACAAATCTGAAATTTGATAGAAAAAATAATAATAAGATGTTTTTACAAAGGGTGGCTGGCCAATGCTTATATAGGCCTCCAACAAATCCTAATCTCACAAGTAACTAATAAAAAAATTAAACCTAATTAATAAAATAACAAGGTAAATTCGGCCATGCACTTATATGGGCTGTTTTGGGCTGAATTTTACATGTAATGCTCCTAAAGATTAAAAAATTAAATTAAACAAGTAAGATGTTTACAAATTGGGCCCTTTGACATTTTGGCCTGATTTTCAACTAAGTATGAAGAAATTTCTTGATTGGGCTGGATTTTGGTTATTGGGCCTCGCCTTCAAGAATTTGGGCTTGTGATCCATCTCCTACCGAAATTGGGTCGTTGACGCTCGTAATGGAGATCCAACGCGCTTTGGCTACAAGATTCAGTTTCTTGGACCAAGATTTCCAAGATTTGAAATCTTGATTTTCTTGATTCTTGAAATCGCTCCGAACAGCAAAATTGGGCCAAGATTCGATTTCTTGATTTTCTTGAAAACAAGAAAGTGAATCTTGATTTTCTTGATTTGAGCCCATCACCTTCTTAAGCTTGGGTTGGGCCTTTGTGACTCGTATCACTTAGCCTTGAAGAATCTCCATAATTCCATGAATGTGCAGCTCTTTAATGATCCTACATCTCCCTGGCTGAATGAGGCATTAATGTGCCTAAAATACTTGAATGGTCATCTTGAAAATGCATGAATCATGCATGAAACGTCCCATGTATTTTCCCCCATAAATATGATCCATGAATCTTCAAATACATGAACTTTCAGCAACTCCCTCTTGCATGAATGTCCCAAATGCATGTGCTCCTTTAGATGCCATACATTGAACCTCAATTGTGCATGCACACTCCCATACATTGCACCAATCCGTTCATGAACCTGCAGCAAATTAAATCAGCAAGTTAAATGCATTTCAAACACATTAAATTAGCAGCATATGAACTCAATAATTTGCACATTAAATTTGGCCATACATATTAACAATTTTAGACATATTTAAAACATCATAATTAATTAAGTATTTAATTTAGATATAATTAAAACACTTAATTAATTATTTGTCTAGATTTTAACAAATTAACTAACTTAAGATAAACAACTAATTTAACTAATGACAAATTAAATGGTTTATTTCAGCAAAATAAATGCAAGCTAAAGAAAGCTAAAAATAAGCTCATTGGGTTAAGATTGAGCTGAATTGAGCTTGAGTGAGTTGACTTGAGCTCGAGTGAGCTGGAAACGAGCTAAACGGAGCTTAACGAAATGAAATTGAACAATTTCAGCTCGCATGGATTTGCAAACAATGCTTAGGGAGCTGATCCAAAAGTGTGCCCGGGGCATGGTCGTATCACAAAGCTTAAGCTAGCCGAATAGCCACATACATTCTTAAGAACTAAGCAAATGAATTCATTTAATGGTCTTAGCTAAATTCGGTCGAATATGGATAGCTTCTAGATTAAGCATTGAATCTTGGACAACTTAGGAAGGTGCATGGAGGAGCTAGGTTCGGCCAATGAGCTTAAATAAGCTCATTTAAGATGCAACTTTTGCTGAAAAGTAACCAGCAATTAAAAGGAAATTGAATAGCCAATTGAAGTGTGAAAGCTCAGCTTCGAAGAGTCCTTAAGTGTGAACATCCCAAACCGAATAGTCATGAGTGTGAACTCCATGTGTGAACGACATTATGCTGTTTCTTGGAGCAATGAAATCAGCTGAACATTTACTTGTAGAATCATGCATGTATCGCCAAATTCATTGAATCTGTTGTGCATGCATCTTGCTTAAATGCTCTCCCACATTCGGCCAACCTACAGAAGAGATGAATTGACTTAAATTAATTCACATTCAGCGGAACATAATTAAGAGCATAACCTAGACAATTTAAATACACATACTTAAAACCAGACACAATTAATTAAGTGAAGACACAATTAATTCGGTTAGGACAAGACATATTAAAAACATGCAATAACAAAAACATATTTATAAGCTGTAATATTTAAGAGAACTTAATATCATGCAATAAAAACACAATTAACATGAATACTTAAATTTGTCCAGATTTTAGACCATTTAAACAACGAGATTATTAATTGAGCAGTGTTTAACTAAGTTAACTAACTCAAATAATTATTCCAGCAGCTATATTAATGTCTAAATGAAATTGAGCTGAATTTGAACTGATTCGAGGTCATTGAGCTGAAATGGAGTTTAGTTCAGCTCACAACAAATTGCAAGGAGAACTCATAGGACTGGCCTAAGCTTCTTCGATGTGTCCAGCCAAGGTCTCGCCCCACACTTTATCCACTAAAGTCGAAAAAGCTTCTTTGAAATGCTTGGCTCGTGCTCGGGTGATAGGACCTTGGGGCAGCTCCAAAGGTTCCTTGTTCGAGCTAGGTATGACTTAAGGCGTGGCCATATCAATGTTATGGAATGTTCACAAACTTGTTTGACATCTCTCTTCATTTTAGGCCAATAGAAGTGCTCTTGGAAGGTCGACATAGTTTTGCTAATTCCGAAATGGCCCATCAGTCCACCACTGTGCGCCTCGAACACAAGGAGTTCTTGAACGGAACTTTGTGGAATGTATAATTTTCCTTCCTTGAAAAGAAACCCTTCATACCTATAAAACTTCTCAATAGATGCATTCTCACAAGCAGCAAATATTTCACCAAAATCGTCATCATGAGAATATAAACCTTTCAACAAAGAGAAACCAAGCAATTTGGAATCAAGTATGGATAATAAAGTGTACCTCCTCGACAACGCGTTTCTTTACCTTTTTTGTACTTTATGACATAAGGAAAAGACTCTAGGAACTCAACCCATTTGGCATGGCGTTTATTCAATTTCTGTTGGCCCTTAATGTGCTTCAAAGCTTCATGATCAGAGTGAATCACGAACTCTTTCGCCCATAAGTAATGTTGCCACGTCTCTAGGGCTCGAACTAAAACGTACATCTCTTTTTCATAAACAGGGTAGTTGAGGACAGCTTCACTTAATTTCTTGCTAAAGTAGGCAACTGGTTTTCCATCTTGCATCAACACAGCTCCTATGCCCACACCTGAAGCATCACATTCAATTTCAAATGTTTTAGTGAAATCAGGTAAAGCTAGGAAAGGGGCATTAGTTAAATGCTCTTTAATTAAAATAAATGCTTTCTCTTGTTCTTCGGTCCATTGAAAGGCTGAGTTCTTTTTTATCACACTCGTTAGAGGTGCGGCTACAGTGCTGAAGTTAGGCATGAATCGCCTATAAAAACTCACCAATCCATGAAAGCTACGGACTTGGCTTGTGCTAGTTGGTCTCGGCCACTCTTGGATCGCCTTGATCTTTTCTTGATCTACTTCCAGGCCTCTCGAACTAACCACAAAACCTAGAAAAACAACATTGTCAAAACAAAAAGTGCATTTCTTAATATTAGCATATAAATTTTCCTTTCTAAGAACTTCCAAAACAGACCTGAGATGCGTGATATGATCTTCCAAAGTTTTGCTATAAATAAGGATACCGTCAAAATACACAACAACAAACTTACCAATGAAGGATCTTAACACGTAATTCATTAACCTCATAAATGTACTAGAGGCGTTGGTTAGGCCAAATGGCATGACCAACCACTCATATAGACTATGCTTAGTTTTGAAGGCTGTCTTCCATTCATCGTGATACGACCATGCCCCCGGGCACACTTTTGGATCAGCTCCCTAAGCATTGTTTGCAAATCCATGCGAGCTAAATTAGTTCAATTTCATTTCGTTAAGCTCCGTTTAGCTCGTTTCTAGCTCACTCGAGCTCAAGTCAACTCATTCAAGCTCAATTCAGCTCAATCTTAACCCAATGAGCTTATTTTTAGCTTTCTTTAGCTTGCATTTATTTTGCTGAAATAAACCATTTAATTTGTCATTAGTTAAATTAGTTGTTTATCTTAAGTTAGTTAATTTGTTAAAATCTAGACAAATAATTAATTAAGTGTTTTAATTATATCTAAATTAAATACTTAATTAATTATGATGTTTTAAATATGTCTGAAATTGTTAATATGTATGGCCAAATTTAATGTGCAAATTATTGAGTTCATATGCTGCTAATTTAATGTGTTTGAAATGCATTTAACTTGCTGATTTAATTTGCTGCAGGTTCATGAACGGATTGGTGCAATGTATGGGAGTGTGCATGCACAATTGAGGTTCAATGGATGGCATTTAAAGGAGCACATGCATTTGGGACGTTCATGCAAGAGGGAGTTGTTGAAAGTTCATGTATTTGAAGATTCATGGATCATATTTATGGGAGAAAATACATGGGACGTTTCATGCATGATTCATGCATTTTCAAGATGACCATTCAAGTATTTTAGGCACATTAATGCCTCATTCAGCCAAGGGAGATGTAGGATCATTAAAGAGCTGCACATTCATGGAATTATGGAGATTCTTCAAGGCTAAGGATGCATGAATGCATCAAGTGAAGCATCATGATGGTTCGGCCAATTCATGTACCATCTTCAAGCATGAACTGGATTTTAATGCTATTTGTGTGAACATGTTAAATACCTGTGTGAACAGAATTTAAGTTAGTGTGAACAACATAGATGCCGAATATCAATAGGCATTTTAGGCTTATAAATAGCTTACTTGTTTATTGTAAAAGGTTACAGAATTTGATCAATTAAACTTAATAGAACTTTTGTTCTTGTGAGGTTACCTCCTCTCTTCTTTCGTTCGAGTCTTGAAGCGACTTATCTAGCTTGCTAGTGGTGTCAATCCGAACTCCATTGAACTTATCACCGAATCGGTGTGGCATTCAACCATCTTCCTATACCTTTGGTTCTTACCTCCGTATAGGTAACGGGTCACCGTTCGCTTCTATCCTTCATCAAAATTCACCTTAAGCAATATAAGACTCGGGGCAATACTTTTTAGTATTGAATCATTCTTAAAGTTTGAGTTCTTTATCCATTTCCATCTATTTATCATCTTTGTAACTTAATTCTTTGTTAAACCGAACCTATCTTTCATCAAACCAAAACCCATCCTTTGAACCCATTTTGCCTACCTTCCGCTTATAAAACATTCAAACTCCATCTATCTACAAATTTGAACGAGCTTCTCGTCGACGATCGGGCATCTTAAGTGAACCCGACTCAATCAATCGGGCCGGATCACATCATTTGGTATCAGAGCTTGCAAAATGAGGAGCACCGACGTTCGTAGTTATCTCAAAAGATAGGTTTGTAAAAAAAAAGTTTCAAAAAAAAATCAAAAAAAATCTTGAGTTGTAATTTTATTTTATTTTCTCTTTTCTTTATTGTATTTACCTTACTATTGTATTGGAGTATCACAAAAAAAATTTAAATTAAAAAAAAAATGAGCAAAAAAAGAAAAAAAAGTAAAAAAAAAGATCAAAAAAAAGAAGTGAAAAGTCTTGCAAGTTTTATTTTCATCTCTTATTACTCCGATCATCAAGTTTCCCTTCCTACCATTATTTACCCATCCCAACGCCACACTTTAAACCAATTTTCTTCTTTGTTCAGCCTACCCTACACCCGACATTATCCCTTGTAACCCATTTTGAAATCGACCCTCAAGCAGCAAATTAAGTCTATCGAGACGAATTACGAATTTGTGAGACGAGGTCGAGTGGTAAAAGGCAAGAGAGCGTGAGTTCATTCGAAAAAAAAGCCTAAAAGAGAGTTCAAACACGAGAGTGAGTGAATTTTTCTTTTTGAGCGAATTTGTGAGGTTTGTGGTAAGGTATTTATTTTCTTTATTTATTTATTTTTTAACATTTTTCTTTTCCATTACTTAATCATGTCTCAAGAAATATTTTCCGAATCAGAATTCCAATATTTGATGCAAGAGATGCGTAGAATGGTGAAATCAAAATTTGATAAGTTGCATAATCGATTGGATCGAGTGGAGGAAAGAGCCCGATGGAAGCCAAACTCACCGGGTCAAGAGACGAAGACAAGATCATCACGAAAGCACACATCCAATGATTATTCGAGAAGAGATTCATACCATGATTCCTATTCAATGAGGAACTCAAGACGAAGCAAAGCAAGTTTTGAGTTTGAAGCTTTTCAAGGTGACGAACGAGAAATCACAAGTAGTCATTCGTATGCACCAAGGTATTCATCTGCCAAGAATCAATCTCGAAGAGGTGATCATTTTTTGTATGAAAGTCGATCCAATTATACCCAAGGAGAGTTATTTAATGCTGATTCATTTGTAACATCTCCATCCTATAATGAAGGAGCGAGGCAAAAAGAAAAAGAAATAAGAAGAAAAGAAAGACAAGAAATGTTGATGAGAAAAAATGAGCATATATGGAATGAAATCGAGAGACGAAAAAAAGAAATGAAAGAAAAGGAACAAGAAATCAAAAAAGTGAGAGAAAAATAAAATGAAGAGAAAGAATTCAAAAAAGAAATTGAGATTGAACAAGAGTGCAAGCGAGAAAGAGAAATCAAAAGAAAAGAAGAAAAGATTGAAAAAGAAAAAGAAATCCAAAAAGAGAGTGAGGTCAAAAATAAAATTGAAAATGAGAGAGGAAATGAAAAGAGAAAAAAAGAAGTTGAGATTAGAAAAGAGTTTGAAAAAGAGAAGAGTGAAAAAGGAGAAAGCAATCGAGCAAAAGTGAGGAATGTTCTAACTAACCCATTTGCAAGTTTGCCGTGTAAATTTTCTTCTTTCCAGGTTTCCAAGGAACCGATTGACAAGTTTCGACTTCAATACCTTTCCATGGATAGAAGGTTCACTTTGGCTGAAAAAGGTAGTGTTCTCAACGATCCTAGTTCGCCTATGCTAAAACGTAAGCAAGGTATGAGTCTTGAAATTTTTAAAGCACCTCTGCCTTTTTCGATTGTTGATGGGTCCTTTGTTGATGATTTGGTCTTTAGAAAGAATCTGAACTTTGACGTGGCTACTTGTCATTCTTTGATTGATGATGACCCATTTGTTTTGTTTGATGATAAAAAGATTCTTGCTTTTGAAAAATATTATTTTCTTGATGATATTAGTATTTTGTCTTTAACTTGCAATGGAATACATGTTTTGGATCCGCAAGATGAAAGTCCATATAAAATGTTCATTCTCACTGATCATGTTGAAAAGGAATGGAAATGTATTGATGAATACGCCATTGGCAAGATTTTTGAAGAAGAGCGAATAAATCAGCACCAACAAAATCTGGAATTGTGTGATCAAAAGTTGACATATCATCTGCTTGGTTGTGTTGATCATGTGGATTGTCTAATTTTTGGTGTGAAATTTCCATGTTTTTGTAAATCTTTTCGAATGAAATTTAAAGGGTTTGCTTGTTTGAATTTGAGTATGTTAACACCCTCATTGTTTAATTTGTGTAAATTGTTGGAGATAAAAGGACTCTTTTTGCCATTTGGATCGAGTAGTCAAAATCATGTCTTTAATCCTGGAGTTTGCTATTATGAATCATCCATGAAAGAAAGCAAGCATCGTAAATTTTGTTTGAATGAATGTGTAAACAATCTTTGTTTGTATGATACTTTGTCTTTAAGTTTGAAAATGAGCCATGTGAATCTTGTTGGTTTGTTAAATCAAAATCAAAATTTTGTTTTCGGAGGATGTTCTCAACTGTGGACTAAAAGATCCGAACATTTTTGAATGATAATGATTTTGAGTTGCTTAGTGCTCTTTCTATGAAGTCGGTCATGAAATTGCCAAATCAAATTGAAATGGCAAGAGAAAATTTTGTCTTTGACCCCGGTGAACACCATTCTATATCATTGCCTAAGGTAATCGAACCATGGAAAGTTGACTTCCAAAACCATAGCTATCAAATGCCTTGTGATTTATGTTTGTTTCCATCGAAGAAAAAGGTAAGAACGATTTCTATTTTTGACCCCGGTATTGGATTATTTGTTCAAACGTGAATCAAATCTCAAAAAGTTCCTTTGTGTTTAATCTTCATCGTGTCACTAATTCGTTTTATTCTTTTAAAGGTGACAATGTGAAGTGGTACCCTCCTAAAGAGGGAGGGCATGCGAATGAGCTTCTTTTGATCCGAGTTAATTGTGGCTTTCAGAATCTTCAACGATTTTTCGCGAGTAAATGGCCCGATTTGGGGACAAATCGCTTTAAAGAGGGAGGGGATGATACGACCATGCCCCGGGCACACTTTTGGATCAGCTCCCTAAGCATTGTTTGCAAATCCATGCGAGCTGAATTAGTTCAATTTCATTTTGTTAAGCTCCGTTTAGCTCATTTCTAGCTCACTCGAGCTCAAGTCAACTCATTCAAGCTCAATTCATCTCAATCTTAACCCAATGAGCTTATTTTTAGCTTTCTTTAGCTTGCATTTATTTTGCTGAAATAAACCATTTAATTTGTCATTAGTTAAATTAGTTGTTTATCTTAAGTTAGTTAATTTGTTAAAATCTGGACAAATAATTAATTAAGTGTTTTAATTATATCTAAATTAAATACTTAATTAATTATGATGTTTTAAATATGTCTGAAATTGTTAATATGTATGGCCAAATTTAATGTGCAAATTATTGAGTTCATATGCTGCTAATTTAATGTGTTTCAAATGCATTTAACTTGCTAATTTAATTTGCTGTAGGTTCATGAACGGATTGGTGCAATGTATGGTAGTGTGCATGCACAATTGAGGTTCAATGGATGGCATTTAAAGGAGCACATGCATTTGGGACGTTCATGCAAGAGGGAGTTGCTGAAAGTTCATGTATTTGAAGATTCATGGATCATATTTATGGGGGAAAATACATGGGACGTTTCATACATGATTCATGCATTTTCAAGATGACCATTCAAGTATTTTAGGCACATTAATGCCTCATTCAGCCAAGGGAGATGTAGGATCATTAAAGAGCTGCACATTCATGGAATTATGGAGATTCTTCAAGGCTAAGGATGCATGAATGCATCAAGTGAAGCATCATGATGGTTCGGCCAATTCATGTACCATCTTCAAGCATGAACTGGATTTTAATGCTATTTGTGTGAACATGTTAAATACCTGTGTGAACAGAATTTAAGTTAGTGTGAACAACATAGATGCCGAATATCAATAGGCATTTTAGGCTTATAAATAGCTTACTTGTTTATTGTAAAAGGTTACAGAATTTGATCAATTAAACTTAATAGAACTTTTGTTCTTGTGAGGTTACCTCCTCTCTTCTTTCGTTCGAGTCTCGAAGCGACTTATCTAGCTTGCTAGTGGTGTCAATCCGAACTCCATTGAACTTATCACCGAATCGGTGTGGCGTTCAACCATCTTCCTATACCTTTGGTTCTTACCTCCATATAGGTAACTGGTCACGGTTCGCTTCTATCATTCATCAAAATTCACCTTAAGCAATATAAGACTCGGGGCAATACTTTTTAGTATTGAATCATTCTTAAAGTTTGAGTTCTTTATCCATTTCCATCTATTTATCATCTTTGTAACTTAATTCTTTGTTAAACCGAACCTATCTTTCATCAAACCAAAACCCATCCTTTGAACCCATTTTGCCTACCTTCCGCTTATAAAACATTCAAACTCCATCTATCTACAAATTTGAACGAGCTTCTCATCGATGATCGGGCATCTTAAGTGAACCCGACTCAATCAATCAGGCCGGATCACATCACATCGCCTTCCCACATTCGGATTTGGTGGTCACCACTTTTTAAATCGATTTTTGAGAATAGCTTGGATCCACTTAGTTCGTCAAGCATGTCATCCAAACGAGGTATCAGATGTCGGTACTTAATGGTTATTTTGTTCACGGCTCGGCAGTCGACACACATTCCCCACGTGCCATCTTTCTTTGGTACCAACAGGACTGGGACGACACAGGGGCTAAGGCTCTCACGGATGTAACCCTTTTCCATCAATTCTTGAACTTGCCATTGTAACTCTTTCGTTTCTTCAGGGTTCATCCTATAAGCTTGCCTATTTGGTATAACAGCACCGGGAACAAAATCAATCTGATGCTCGATCCCACGAAGAGGTGGTAACCCACTCGGAGTTTCGTCAGGAAAGACATCTTGGTAATCTTGCAAAAGAGTCAAAATTGAAGAAGGAAGGTTTTCAAGTAAGTCGTTAGTAATAAACATGTTCTCCTTGTGCATAAGCACTAGAAGCGATTGTTTCAACATCAAAGCCTTCCATACATCACTAGCTCTCGCAAACATACTCAATTTTTCACATTCTTTTTCTTTTTCATTGATTTATTTTTTACTCTCTTTCCATTTTCTTTTGCAATTTTTCCTCTTTTTTCTCAATTTTCTTTTCTTTATTATTTTCACTCTTTTCTTTTACTTTTTCTCTCGATTGTTCTACATATTGCTTAAGCTTGATTTGGCCTTCATAAACTTGCTTCGGAGTCAATGGGGCTAAAGTCAGGTTTCTCCCCATATGCTTGAAGGTATACCGATTTGAATATCCATCGTGCAAAACTCGACGATCGAATTGCCACGGGTGTCCTACAAGCAAGTGGCCTGCATGCATAGGGACAACATCACAAAGAACTTAATCGGAGTACTTTTCTATAGAGAAGGAAACAAGTACTTGCTTGGTAACCTTTAGTTCACCGCCATCATTGAGCCATTTGAGTTTGTATGGGCTCGGGTGCTTGGTGGTTGGTAGGCCTAATTTCTCCACCATTAAAGTGCTTGCCACGTTCATGCAATTGCCACCATCAATGATGACACTACATATTTTCCCTTGAACACTTGGCAATGTGTGTGGAAAATATTTTCTCGTTGTTGTTCTTCTTCGACAGTTTGGATGCTAAGGCTTCTCTTGACAACAAGAAGCTCTCCGTCGAGAACTTGTTCAATCTTTTCTTCTTCATCAGAAATTGCTTCGGGTTCATCATGAAGTTCTTCCTTAGATTCTATGTCTCCATTAGCACGAATCACCATCGTACTTCGATCGGGCATTGACTTACAATATGCCCTCCCCAAGGCATTTAAAACATTTGATGTCCCTCGAACGGTTAGAGAATCCATCAACACCTTGCCTTTGTTCGATTCAATCATGGATTTATTCGTCTTGGATGGCATAGGGGCTTCCTTGGTTCTGTTCGGTGGAGTGGTCTTACTAATGCCTTGGTTCCATTTGGAAAGAGTTGCATTAGAATAGCCTCGGACAGCGCCTTTTTATTTCAGTTGTTTCTCCACCTTGATGGCCATGTGCACCATGTCCACCACTTCAACATAATGTTGTAGCTCTACAACGTTGGCTATGTCACGATTAAGTCCCGCCAAGAATTGTGCCATCGTTTCTTCTCGATCTTCTTGGACATCGACACGGATCATCGCGATTTCCATCTCCTTGTAATAGTCTTCCACACTCCTCGACCCTTGTGATAGGTTTTGGAGCTTTTGATAAAGCTCTCTATGATAATAGGATGGAATGAATCGTCTTCGCATAAGTGCTTTCATTTCGGTCCAAGTGGCTATGGGTCACTCGCCATTTCTTCGTCGACTTGTGATGAGTTGGTCCCACCAAATCATAGCGTAGTTGGAGAACTTGATTGCTGCTAACTTCATCTTTTTGGCTTCGAAGTAGTTGTGGCAATAAAAAATGAGTTCTATCTTTTCCGCCCACTCCAAATACACTTCGGGATCAGACTTGCCTGGAGGAATGGAAAGTTTTATATTCTTTAAATCATCGTCGACACGTCCACGTTCCCTTTGGCCTCAACAATGTTGGCCTCTCCACCGGTCGACTAGATTAGATCCTTGATCACTATCGGCATCACTAGGGCCATCTAAGTCTTCCTTGGGATCTCATTGCCTTTCGCGGTTCCTTAGTGGACTTTAAGGTGTCCTGATACGAGTCACAAAAGCCCAAATTCTTGAAGGCGAGGCCCAATAAGCAAATTCCCAGCCCAATCAAGAAATCCATCCATACTTAGTTGAAAATCAGGCCAAATTGTCAAAGTGGCCCAAGTTGTAAAGTTTTATTTTTATTTATTTATTTATTTATTTTACTTAGTTTAAATTTTTATATTCAGTCCAAGAGTCCCAAATAAAAGACCCTTGGCCGAATTTTCATATTAAAATAATTAGGAGTTTTTTTTTTAGTTTTAGTTTTAGTGTTCTAATTAAATTAGGAAAACATTTGAAAGGCCTATTTATATGGCTTGGCCAGCCACCCTACATAACATTACAATTACATTGAAAATTTCAGATTTGATTTGAGTGAAAATTCTCTTTGAGTTCTTCAAGGATTTTCTCTTGAGTTTTCTTTAGAAGTTGTTTTAACAATCTTTTTGATTGTGGGAGCCATCTTCAACCTTCTTCTTGCCATTGATATTCTTTGGAGGGGAGATTAGAGCCGTTTGAAGGGAGTTGTGAGATCTTTCGAGATTTCAAGGCTTCTTAGGACTTATCTTTTAATTTCTTACTGTCAATTCTTTCTTTATTTCTACTTGTGCTGAATCATTATCTAATCTATTTTCTGTTCTTATTGTGTTTTCAGCCTTTTTCTATCTTAAGGAATCAGCCCAAAAATCCCCAATTTCTAGGGTTTTTCCATACTCTTTTTGGGTGAAATTAGATTGTCGAAATTTGGGGAAAACTATCTTGGTGTTCAATTGGGCAGAATCACAATCTCCTTGAGGGTTTCAAGAACCCTAACACTTATTTCTATTCTCAATTTGATTCTTTGCTGATTTGGGGATTTTATTTCAGATCTGAAAATTCAAAAAAATCTAATCTTTTAATTTTCTGTTTCGTTTCAGATCTAATTGTTTAGGGTTTTCGTAGGAGTTTCCCGTGACTTGGCAACTCGATCTTGGTCCGCGCGCAACCCCGTATCATGTGATGTGATCCGGCCCAGATTAATTGAGTCGTTTCACGTAATTGCCCGATCGTCTACGAGGAGTAGTTGGAGTTGTCAAACTTGGGTGATTTAGGCTAAGGGTTGCGGAAGCTTTGAGAGGGTTTAGATGAGTGGTTTGGTGTTGATAAATTCGGTTTAGAATAGAAACAAGGTAGGTTAGAAAAAGGTAATTGATGGAGATGGAAAATAAAACTTAAACGTCAAGAATGTTCAATACTAAAAGTATTGCCCGAGTCTTATATTGCTTAAGGTGAAATTTGTGGAAGGATAGAAGCGAACCTTGACCCAATACCTATATAGAGGTAAGAACCAAAGGTATAAAAATATGGTTGAACGCCACACCGATTCGGTGATAAGTTCAATGGAGTTCGGATTGACGCCACTAGCAAGCTAGATAAGTCGCTTCGAGACTCGAACGAAAGAAGAGAGGAGGTAACCTCACAAGAACAAAAGTTTTATTAAGTTTAATTGATCAAATTCTGTAACCTTTTACAATAAACAAAATAAACTATTTATAGGCTCTCTAATGCCTATTGATATTCGGCATCTATGTTGTTCACACTAACTTAAATTCTGTTCACACAGGTATTTAACATGTTCACACAAATAGCATTAAAATCCAGTTCATGCTTGAAGATGGTACATGAATTGGCCGAACCATCATGATGCTTCACTTGATGCATTCATACATCCTTAGCCTTGAAGAATCTCCATAATTCCATGAATGTGCAGCTCTTTAATGATCCTACATCTCCCTTGGCTGAATGAGGCATTAATGTGCCTAAAATACTTGAATGGTCATCTTGAAAATGCATGAATCATGCATGAAACGTCCCATGTATTTTCCCCCCATAAATATGATCCATGAATCTTCAAATACATGAACTTTTAGCAACTCCCTCTTGCATGAATGTCCCAAATGCATGTGCTCCTTTAAATGCCATCCATTGAACCTCAATTGTGCATGCACACTCCCATACATTGAACCTATCATGCATGAACCTTGTTTAATTACTCTCCAAATTCAGCTCACCTACAAAAACACATGAACCAAAATTAAATCACATAAAATTTAGCTGAACAAACATTAATATAATTTAGACACACTAATTAAACATAAATTAAATTAGACAAATTTAATAAAGTCTTAACAAGACATATTAAATTCGGCCAAGACACATTTAAAACATGTAATAAGTCAAAACATAATTATGAGCTGTAGTAATTTAAGCTAAATTAATAAATTACTTAATTTATTCAGACATTAAAATAAATGAGTTGAAATAAACTTAAGCCAAGCTCAAACGAGCTAAAGTAAGCTAAATTAAGCTCATGTGAGCTAAATCGAGCTGGGAAAAACTAAGATTGAGCTTGTTGAGCTGATATTGAGCTTCATCTTGCACTTGGGGCCCTCGTGTTTAGGCCAATCATGATAGCAACGAGTGGTGCCACAACATGATGCGATTGAGATCACATCATACCCTCCCTCTTAAAGACGATTTGTCCTCAAATCGGGCCATTTTCTCAAAAAAAAAATTTACATCGTCACCAGCCCCTTTGTCGATGGAATTGGCATAGTTGCTCCCAAAAACCTGGAAATCAGACATGCCTTGAGTAGGACACAATTTATGTTTATACCCTCCCTCTTTAGGAGGGAACCACTTCGAAGTGTCACCTACACAAAAATTAAATAGATTAGTGACACCATGGTTTATAAGTTCAAAAGGTCTTCTTAAGATCTTATGCAAAAATTGCACCAATGAACCAGTGCCGGGATCAAAAATAAAAACCGTTCTTACCTTTTTCTCTAATGGACACAAACCTAAATCACAAGTCAGTCGAAAAGCATAATCTCGAAAATCAAAATTGCAAAATCCAAACTCTTTTAACAAGAACAAAGAATAATAATCTCCGGGGTCAAAAATAAAGCTTCCTCTTGCTTGGCTTGACGTTAACTTAGGAATGTATATCCCGGGTTTAAAAACGCGATTTTCATTGATCGTTTCGCAACGCAACAAAAATTTCTTCTTCACCAAGACTTCACACATGTCAAGCAAATAGGAGTTAGGCATACATACATTTGAGCAATCAAACCCTTCATATTTCATTCGCACACGTAAACAAGAAAAGTTCACACCACAATTTAGATAATTCACATGATCATCACAAACACACAAATTAGATGTCAACTTTTCATCACACAATCCCAAATTTTGTTCGGGCTTACCTTGACTTACTTCTTGATCAATCTTGACAATGATAGGCTCATGAGCAGAAAGATATTTCACATTACTATGTAAAACACATTTATCAACAATCAAATTATGATTTCCAATCAGATCAAGATGAAAAACTTTCTCACAAACTAAGTCTTTGCTAATCTCGTCATCAAGAATCAAGTAAGATTGGGAAGACTCAAATACAGTAGATCCCTTACATGGCTTACCTTTAAGCACTTGTGGACTAGGGTCATCTACGATCTTACCTTTCTCGACTAATCGAAATCGTTTCTCCTTAGAAAAGTATTGAAGTTGAAATTGATCGATGGGATTTCGAGAAACCTGAAAAGTAGAAACAAAACAAGGAAAATTCATAGGATGGTTAGTAACAACACTCCTTTCTTCTTCACTCTCGTTTCTTCCTTCAATCTCACTCTCTTTTTCGGTTTCCTTTTCTTTTTCGCACTCGTTTTTATTTTCAATCTCATTTTCAATTTTCTTTTCTATCTCACACTCATCCTCTTTTTCTTTCATTTCTTTTTCTTTTTCATTTTCTCGCTCACACTCTTTTTCTTTCTCACATGATGTTTCGATTTCATTACAAAAGTATAAATCATCAAAAAGAGAAACCTTTTGTTGAGAATAAGAAAAGGGTTCTTCACACAAATGGCAATCTTCTCTTTGTGATAGATCTTCCGTAGCCGAGTACTTTGACACTCTTGAAGCACGTTCGCCTCTTCGTAAATAATCCTTTGTAGATGAATAAATTGAGGCACTTGTAAAGACACGTTTACTTTTTCGTTTATCATCTCGGAAGGACTCAAACTCGGAGTTTGCTTCTCTTGGTCTCGAACGCCTTGTTGAATAAATGTCTTGATAAGAGTCTCTTGTCGAGTAGTGTCGTCGGGATGATCTTAACTCCGTCTCATGACTCGATGAAATTTGCTTTTGTTGGGCTCTTGTCTCTATTCGATCCAATCTATCATGCAATTTATCAAAATTTGATTTCACAATTCTACGTATCTCTTGCTTCAAATATTGGAAATCTGATTCGGAAAATTCTTGTGACATGATTTTTTTTTTTTTTAAATGATTAAAATAAAATAGAAAGTAAATACCTCACCACAAAAATCTCACGTTTCACTCACAATGGAAATTGGATAGCACTCCACTCGTGTTTACACTCTTCTAAGCTTTTTCTTTGATGTAAAACACACGTGCCTTTTACCTCTCGACCTCGTCTCACAATTTCGTAATTCGTCTCGATAGACTTAATTTGCTGCTTGAGGGTCGGTTTCAAAATAGGTTACAAAGGAATGATGTGGGTGTAAGGTAGGCTAAACAAAATAAAATCAAGACTAAGTGTGGCGTTGGGATGGGTAAATAATGGTAGGAAGGGAAACTTGATGATCGGAGCAAATAAGAGAGAAAAAATAAAAATAAAAACTCGCAAGACTTTTCACTTTTTTTTAACTTGATTTTTTTTTTTGCTCACCTTTTTTTTTATTCAATTTTTTTTTTCACTTTTTTTTTGAATTTTTTTTTTCAATCAATTTTTTTTTTCGAATTTTTTTTTGATTTTTTTTTGTTACTCCAATACAATAGTAAGCTAAATACAAGGGAAAAAAAATTAAATTACAACTCAATTTTTTTTTTTTGATTTTTTTTTCACGTTTCGAACCTACTTGCGGCCTTATTACGAACGTCGGCGCTCCTCGTTTTAGTAGCTCTGATACCAAATGATGTGATCCGGCCCAGGTTAATCGATTCACTTGATTGCCCGATCGTCAACGAGAAGTTCGTTCGAAATTGTTTTAAGATGAAGATTGTTTTCAGTTTAAGCGGAAGACTTTTAAAAGGGTTCAAAAGATAGGCTAAATTCGGATATTTTGTAGGTTCGGTTTAATAAAAAAAAATGAAGTTTATATTTAATAAATAGGATGGAGATGAAAAAAATGAACTTAAGTATTAAGAACGATTCAATACTATGTAAAGTATTGCCCCGGGACTTATATTGCTCAAGGTGGATTAAATGGATTGTCGAAAATGGACCTTGACCCGTTACCTATAGAGAGGTAGGAACCAAAGGTATAAAAAGGTGGATGAACGCCACACCAGGATGGTGATAAGTTCAAGAAGTCGGGTTGACGCCACTAGCAAGCTAGATAAGTCAAAACGAGACTCGTACGAAATAGGATAGAGGAGGTAACCTCACAAGAACAAAAGTTTTATTAAGTTTAATTGATCAAATTCTGTAACCTTTTACAATAAACAAAATAAACTATTTATAGGCTCTCTAATGCCTATTGATATTCGGCATCTATGTTGTTCACACTAACTTAAATTCTGTTCACACAGGTATTTAACATGTTCACACAAATAGCATTAAAATCCAGTTCATGCTTGAAGATGGTACATGAATTGGCCGAACCATCATGATGCTTCACTTGATGCATTCATACATCCTTAGCCTTGAAGAATCTCCATAATTCCATGAATGTGCAGCTCTTTAATGATCCTACATCTCCCTTGGCTGAATGAGGCATTAATGTGCCTAAAATACTTGAATGGTCATCTTGAAAATGCATGAATCATGCATGAAACGTCCCATGTATTTCCCCCCCATAAATATGATCCATGAATCTTCAAATACATGAACTTTTAGCAACTCCCTCTTGCATGAATGTCCCAAATGCATGTGCTCCTTTAAATGCCATCCATTGAACCTCAATTGTGCATGCACACTCCCATACATTGAACCTATCATGCATGAACCTTGTTTAATTACTCTCCAAATTCAGCTCACCTACAAAAACACATGAACCAAAATTAAATCACATAAAATTTAGCTGAACAAACATTAATATAATTTAGACACACTAATTAAACATAAATTAAATTAGACAAATTTAATAAAGTCTTAACAAGACATATTAAATTCGGCCAAGACACATTTAAAACATGTAATAAGTCAAAACATAATTATGAGCTGTAGTAATTTAAGCTAAATTAATAAATTACTTAATTTATTCAGACATTAAAATAAATGAGTTGAAATAAACTTAAGCCAAGCTCAAACGAGCTAAAGTAAGCTAAATTAAGCTCATGTGAGCTAAATCGAGCTGGGAAAAACTAAGATTGAGCTTGTTGAGCTGATATTGAGCTTCATCTTGCACTTGGGGCCCTCGTGTTTAGGCCAATCATGATAGCAACGAGTGGTGCCACAACATGATGCGATTGAGATCACATCATCATGTCCTCTCTCATCAGCCTCATTTTTCTATAAGTCAAGCCTTTCTTGTATAGGCTCGAGCTTACGATCGAATAACCTCTCCATTTCTCTCAACAAAGCTTGTAAATTAAGATCCGGGGTATTACAGATAGGTTGCCTTTCATTCCTTTCGGCCATGTTTCTCTCTGGGCTTCTAGACATAAATGAATTTTAAAATAAATAACATCACCACAAAAATCTCACGTTCACTCGAAAAGAAAATTTAGTGTCACTTACACTCGTGTTTACGCTCTTTTAGGCTTTTACCTCCACTCTAATGCACTCACGCACTCATGCCTTTTTCCACGCAACTTTCTCTCATGATTTCATAAGAGACTCGATGTGACGTTATCTTAGTCTAGGGGGTCAATTTCAAAGGGTTTACAAAGGATTAATGTTGGTTTTTGGGTCGGCTAAAAGAAACAAGAACGGTTTCAAGAAGTGTGGCGTGAAAAGATATATGAATTGGTAGAAAGGTGATCGGGGTTACAAAGGTGTAACAATCTTTCTTCAATCCACGGAACTTGAAAATAAATCGTTTTGATTCCTTCTTTTTTTAAATCACGAATATATTTTTTTAATTTCGTATATATATATTTTTTTCATTTTTTTAATTTCAAATTTTTTTTAAATTTTTTAACGTACCTATTCTGGACTGATGTTGAACGTCTGTACTTCTCGTTTTAACCAGCTCTGATACCAAACGATGCGATCTCAGTTTATGGATGAAGCTGAGCCGTTTAGTTACCCGATCGTTAAATGAAGAAGTATGTCTTGGTTTTAAAGTTTAAAAAGAAAGTAGGCTAAGTTTGGGTTTACGAAAATAAACTTGGCTCGAAATAGAAATGGTTAATATATTTAGGTTAGGCTAGAAAGAATTGGTTTAAGTTTGGTCGAATATGGTTTAGGTTTAGTTATGGAATGGTATAGGTTTTGGTATGAAATGGGTTTTCGTTTAGGTACGAAATGGTATAGGTTTTGGTACGAAATGGGTTTTCGTGTAGGTAGGAAATGGTATAATGTTTGGTACGTAAATGGATCAAAAGGTCAAGAATGAACCAACAAGATAGTTGTGTGTTGAGCTGAAACTTATAGGACCTTAAGAAGTTGAATTTGGTAAATTAGGAACATTGACCCGATACTTAGGTAAGTATGAACCAAAGGTATAGGTTGAATGCCACACTTAGTTTAGGGAGTGATAAGTTTGAAAAGGGAGACTCGGGTAGACGCCACTAGAAGCTAGATAAGTCTTACGGGTCTCGAATGAAATTTGAGAGAAAAATGACTCACAAATTCGACAACAATTCATTAACAATATGCCAAAAGTTCTTTTACAAAATGAAGTAGCAACTATTTACAGGGAAGACTTAAGCTAGCCGAATAGTCAAATGTTTTTCTTAAAAATTAAGCAAACAAAATTTATTTACTTTTGCTGGTAAGGTTCAGCTGAATAGGGAGCTCCAATGGTCAAATTCTAGAATAAGCGGAGCTCCAATGGTCAAATTCTAGAATAAGCAATGTACTTGGAAGCTTGGAAAATGCATGGCAGCAGCTAGATTCGGCTGATGTGCTTAAAAGAGCTCATTTAAATTGCAACTATTGCTGAAAAGTGACCAGCAATTAAAGGTATTTTGAACTGCCAATTTAAGTGTGAAAACTTTGAATCGAACAGCCAAAATATGTCCAGCAATGTGAAAGGAAGATTTAGCTGAATGGACAGATTAGAAGCAATGAACAGCAGCTCCTACTTGGCTGAATGGTCACCTAAGAAACTCGATCAGCAGCTCACCCTTTTTAATGCAATACATGCATGCTACCCATCCATTTTATGTACATGAAAGAAATTCATGCAGCTGCTTAATTAAGAGACACATTAAAAACAAATCAGCAAGGCAATAAATTAACTCAATAAAATTCGACTGTACCTTAAATTAAAATGTAGCGACAAATTAAATACAAATTAATTGTGGCTGAACAAAGACAAATTAATTTCATGTCTTAACCTAGGACGGATTTAATAAGTATTAATTAAAACATATTTAAGATCAAATAATTTAATGTGTCCAGATTTTAATTTAATTAATTCGCTAAAGAAATTAGCAAAGTTGTATTTAACTAATCTAACTAACTCAAATAATTATTCCAGCAGCTATATTAATGTCTAAATGAAATTGAGTAGAAATTGAGCTGATTCGAACTCATGGAGCTAAAATGAAGCTAAATTCAGCTTGCAAAAATATGCACGGAAGGTTCGTAAAGCTGGTACGAATGTGCCCAACACTTCCAGCTGAGATCTCATCCCAAAGTTGATGAGCTAAAGCCCCTATAGCTTCTTTGAATTGCTTTGCTCAAGCTCATGTAATTGGTCCTTGAGGAGGAATAATAGGATCGTTGCTCGAGCTAAGTTTTTTGCAGGGTGCGGTCACATCAGAAATTGTTTGTTTGCATGGAATACCCCACACCATCGTTTTCGATCGAGATACCAAATTCCTCAGCCACTTTTTGAGGACCTTGTGGGGCAAGTTAGGCACGAAGCTCTTGTTCTCGACAACTTGCCACCCTCAAATAGATGGACAAACTGAGGTAGTTAATCGAGTTTTATCAACCTTACTGTGGGCCATCATTAGAAAGAATTTGAAGTCTTGGGAGGAATGCTTGCCACACATAGAATTTGCGTATAACCGAACAATTCATTCAGCTACTAAGCATTCTCCTTTTGAGGTGGTATACAGTTTCAACCTTTTAACTCCTCTTGATTTGGTTCCTTTACCTTCTAATCAATTGGTGCATGTGGATGGCAAAAGAAAGGCTGATTTTTTCAAACAGCTTCATAAGAAAGTCAAAGAAAATATTGAGAAGAGAATCGAGCAATATATTCTAGAAGACAACAAGGGGCGCAAACGAATTGTATTCAAACCCGGTGATTGGGTTTGGATCCATATGCGTAAGGAAAGATTTCCCGAGCAAAGAAGGTCTAAACTTTTATCGAAGGGAGATGGTCCATTTCAAGTCCTGGAAAGGATCAACGACAATGGTTACAAATTGGATTTACCCGGTGAATACGGTGTTAGTGCTAGCTTCAATGTGGCTGATATTTCCCCTTTCGATGTAGGTGACAATTTGTGGACAAATCGCTTCGAAGAGGGGGGAATGATACGAGCTTGGCTAAGGAGCTAGTGGCTAAACCCTTAGAGCTGCCGTTGGGACCAATAAATCGAGCTCGAGCTCAGAGATTTTAAGAAGCTATTTCTAGCTACGTTGATCGATTTTGGAAAGGAGGAGTGACCGGACATGGCTGGACCAGCCCGCCAAGCTTAGCTTGCAACCTATTGCAAGCTAACTTAGTTCATCCTTGCTCAATGGAGCGCAATTCGGGTTGATTTCAACTCATTGAGTTTGAACTTAATTTTTATTTAATTGCTTGCGTTTAAATTGCTGGAATAAATCTTTGAAGTTAGTTAATTAGTTAAAAGTTAGCTAAATAATTTAATTCACTTAAATATGTTTAAACACAGGTTATATTAATTCTAGTAATTAATATATTTTAATTACTGCAAGTTTTTAATGTGTCTTAGGCCAGCCAAAATTAATATAGAAAATAAATTTGTCTTAGTTCATGCATAAATATGTCTTAAGTAGCTACCGAATTTATGTTGACATATTGCATGAATTTATTTTGTCCTAAAACAAGAATTAAAAGCTGTTTTAATTTGGTGCAAGAATTTGGCATGGACGACATTCAATTTGGCTGCTGCTGATTACTCTCCTCCATGCACCCCTTCGTGAACAACAAGGGTCTTTTGAGAGCTGCCTTTCACTTTCCAAAGTAGCTCAGTTAAGCTCATCAATCACCTTGGAAGACGCCACCAGCAACTGAACCAATTTTGCTAACTTTTGGCCATTCAGTTTCATGTGTTTACACACATGGCTGCTCTTTTTCTTTGGTTCACACCATGGGGCTATTGGAGATCCCCAAAAATCTCTTAAAAGTAAGCAAGCTATTCAGCTCACCAAGGAGTCTTCATAAAAGCTCTTTAAAGCTTCTAGGTCAAACTAAGACACTCTATTCAGTTCACCAACACTTCCATTAATGTCCAGCTGAATGAACTACATCTAGAAGCTATCCAATTGAATTTTTCATGCATGAATCCTCCCAAGGACGTTCTAAGAAGCTTCCTGGAAATTTCCAGCCTCTTTTGTTCTAATTTTGGCTGACCATTCAGCATCTTAATTGTCCATTCGGCTACCTTAGGCTTAGACTATAAATATGTGTTCATTTGCACTTTGTAAGGACTTTTGAATCTTTTATGAATTTTATTTGCTTTGTGAGTTTGTTTTCAACTCTCATTGTTCTCCAAAGACTGGTCTAACTTATCAAGAAACCCTTGTGGCATCAACCTATTTTTGTTTTTTACGAACTTATCACTTTGTCCATAAAGTGTGGCATTCAACTTATACCGAGGTTCCTATCAATATTGATAATGGGTCGAGGTTGCATTTCTTTTACCTATCTTCCAGTCATTATTATCCCAACCTAAGCATTCATATATGATACGAACTCGTCTCGTGATGTTTTGAGTCGTATGTGTTGCCCAATCGTGAATTGAGTAAGGATGGATTCGTTTCGGTTTTAAAATGAAACAAAATAGAGATAATGGCTTCAAACAAAGGTAATAAACAAAATAAAGAGGAAACAATAACAAATTAATTGGCTAAGACTGAAAATGAACCAACAATAACGAATTGTTGACCCGAATCTCAAAATGGTCTTTATGTGTTTTCGGTTAAAGGAAACAGGAAAGGAACCCTGACCCACTATCAACTATGATAGGAACCAAATGTATATTGAACGCCACACCAAAGGTGATAAGTTCAGCAACAAAGAAAAGATGGATGCCACAAGCTATGCTTGATAAGTCAAATCAATTTCGAAAGAACAAAGAGAATTGGATAGCTCACAATTCAAATATTTCATCTATATTCAGCAAAAAGTTGTTCCCTCTATGGCTGATTACATCTATTTATAATGCTAGAACAAGGTAACCGAATGGTCAAAAACATCCACTTAATGTGCCATAAAAAACTGATGTCTTTTCTTATTCTTTGAACCAAATAACTCCTTCCATAAAATCACTTTAATTCAGCTGATTTGAATGTCTTTAATGGCTTAGAAAATGACTCTTGAGTTGTCCTTGGCTAGTTGAATAGACACCATCTCTTACCAGCTCCTTAATGACAATCAAAGGCTTGATTAATTTTCTCTTAAAAGCTCCAAAAACGGCTGGAAGTGGAAGAGTTGCTGCTGAATTTTAAAGGGCATAAAATGCTCTTTAAAAACTCCTTTTAATGATCTTTAAGCTCCTTTTTTTAACAGCCTCTTTAATTGTAACTCAAAAGAACTTGAACAGCCACTTATTAAATGTGTAACAGCCTTGAATTGTAACCACTATAAGCTAAAAAGTCACATGTAATAAACACATTAAAATGAGTTTATTAAACACATTAAAACACTTATTAATCATAACACATATTAAA
This sequence comes from Gossypium hirsutum, assembly GCF_007990345.1. Taxonomy (NCBI): domain Eukaryota; kingdom Viridiplantae; phylum Streptophyta; class Magnoliopsida; order Malvales; family Malvaceae; genus Gossypium; species Gossypium hirsutum. The sequence continues at coordinate 35,161,209 of NC_053442.1, forward strand.
CTTACTTAAATAAATGAACTAAAACATATATGCAATAATTATTCCAGCAACTAGTTTAATTAAAGAAGCATAATTTAAAGAACTTAATTTATGCATCAATAAATAATCCTAGGAACTAGATCAATTAAGAAGCATCTTATTTAATAAAGTTCAATAACTAACTCATGTATTAAAACTTTAAGATAAGTTAAATTAATTGATCAACAACTTATTTATTAAACTAAAACAAGTTAATTAAAAGAAACAAATTCAGCTTGCAATAAATTGCAAGTAACGCCTTTTGAACGGTTTGAAGCACGACTATCAAATCCGGCCACTCCCTCTTCCCAAGCTCGTTCCACATAGCTTGCTATTGCATTTCGAAATCTCTTAGCTCGTGATCGAGTTATTGGTCCTCGTGGCAGCTCAATGGATTCGGTAGTAATTTCCCGAGCTAAGGTTGCATCAATATAAGTTTCAGGTTAACACACTTATATTGTGTTAGTTCAACTTGAATACTTGGTTTACGTTCATCTATCAATCTCCAACATCCTATAACTTCTTTTGAACCAATTTGGGACTTTATTGCTTCTTCCTTAACCTATTTTTGGCAAGCTTTAAATATTACTCCATTCACGACCGAGCAAACAATTACAACTCAATTCTTCATCGAAGCGAGCACGTATCAGGTGTGCGACGTGGTTCCCATGCATACGGGCCACATTCTTTTGGGCTGTCCATGGAAATTTGACAAGCGTGTAATGCATGGCGGAAATACCAACTAATACTCGTTTAAGCATCTAGGCAAGAATGTAACATTAGCCCCACTGATACGAGTCACAAAAACCTTAGATACGTATACGAAGGAAACAGAAAATCAAGATTCACTTTCTTGTTTTCAAGAAAATCAAGAAACCGAATCTTGGTCCAATTTTTCTATTTTGAGTGATTTCAAGAATCAAGAAAATCAAGATTTCAAATCTTGGAAATCTAGGTCCAAGAAACCGAATCTTGCAACTAAGGCGCATTGGATCTCAGTTACGAGCATATTAACAAGCCAATTTCAGGAGAGAACAGATTACAAGCCCAAGTTCTTGAAGACAAGGCCCAATAAGATGTTCCAAGCCCAATCAAGAAATTTAAATTAAACTTAGTTGAAAATTAGGCCAAATTGTCAAAGTGGCCCAATTGTTAAGTTTTAATTCTTTAATACTTAGTTTTCATTTTTAGACTTTATGAATAAATTTTTATGTAAAAATTCAGTCCAAGAGGCCCATTTAAAGTCCTTGGCCGAATTTCCCCTTTAAAGTAAAAAAAAAAAGTTTTTTTTTTAGTTTTCCTATTAGGACTAGGAAAATAGTTAGAAGGCCTATATGTATGGCTTGGCCAGCAATCCTTATACACATTATACTTGCACAACACATTGAAATCATATTTTTTTATTGAGTGAAAAATTCTCTTTGAGTTTTCTCCAAGAATTCTCTCTTGAGTTTTTTTAGAAGTAGTTTTAACAATCTTTTTGATTGTGGGAGCCATCTTTAGCCTTATTCTTGCCATTGTTATACATCGAAGGGGAGATTCGAGCCGTTTGAAGGGAGTTGTGAAATCTTTCTTTATTTCAAGGCTTCTTAGGACTTTATTCATCTTTCTTGCTATTCTTTCTTCTTTAGTTGCTTCTGTTTATGTCGATTGGTTGATTAACTTTATTTAATTTCTCTTATTGCGTTTTCAGCCATTCCAATCTTCAAGAATCTGTTCGGCACCATTCTTGGCATTAAAGAAACGTCCCTTAGTCATACTCTTCAATAGATCTTGCCGCCCAAGCCTCCTAATTCTGATTCAATTTGGTTTGCTGGATTTTGAGTTTATTTCTCTGTTTTGTGTTCTCCTTTGTAGATCCGGCTTGGGGGAGTCTTTTCTCGAAACTAAATTTTGTTTCTTTGTTTCCAATCAACGCTATTAATAAGTGTTTCGATTCTTGCCTGATTCTTTCTTGTTTCAGGTGTTTCGTTTCAGATCTGTTAGTTCTAAGTTTAATTTTCTGTTTCGTTTCAGATCCAAGCATCTAGCATTTTCATAGGAGTTTTCTGTGACTTGGCAACTCGATCTTGGTTCGCGCGCAACCCTCTATCATTTGGTATCAGATTTTGGGCGTTTTGGGTGTTCTTGGTTGATTTCTAAACTGATTTTATTTAAAATCAGCATATAACAGTTTTTTACCCAGAAAATTTTTTTGAAAAAAAATTCATTTGAGTGGGTAAACGTTGTCCGATTGATCTGAAATTTTATATACTATTTTGGCACTGTGATAAAATATAAAAAAATATTTCCCGGAAAAAAATCAGTCAAAAAACTCAAAAAAATAGAAAAGGACGAAATCAAAAAAAAAATTAAAAAAAATATTTAGCGGGTTTATTTTAGTGCCAAAAATTTCCAGATCAAATATAAAACATTTAAGGACATTCCATTTTAAATTTCGTGATTTTTAGAGATCGGGAACACCTTGAACAAAGTTGTCAAGTTACTCCACAGTTTTTCGGGTTTTCAGGTTTCAGCAATTTTTATTGATTCTTAGCTGTAGATTTTCATTTGTTTTGCTTTTATTCTTCCTTTATACTATCTAACACCTTCTTGTTTCTTGTGTTAGTAGGATTTCAAAGTGTGCACAATTCTTCCTTGGTGCGACACAAATCAATTGGTGTCTCGTCACTTTTTTTGGACTCCTAGTGCAATTAGGATTATTTGGTAGTTACGGTTCATCCACTTTCTAAATTGATTGATATAGACTCTACTAAAGAACTCACAAGACTGAATTCTACCTCTTTGAGAATTTGATTTTCCTTTTTGAGTGATTAACAGTGAGGTTTGCAAATTTTTCTTTTTAAATGTTGAGTGTTTGTTTTGCAGGTTTTTGAAAAAAAGAAAAAAAATGTCTAGAGTTGGTCAAGTTGATGATGACCATAATGATGTCCATTATAAATTTAAAATGATCCAACAACAGTTAGACGAACGGGCTACCATACTTCGAACATTGAGTGCTACTATCAATGAGATGCGAGTGGAGAAAAGAGCCCAATGAGGACAACTTAACTCAAGTGAAAGGGCAGAAATGAGAGTGCAAGAAGACGAGATGATACGATGTAGCCTAACGAAACAGACTATCTTCGTATGTTACGGATCTAGGTATGTTGTAAGCACGTTCCTGCAACAAGAAAACAGCAAGGAATTAAAGAAATAATCATGGGTAAATATGGGTAAAAGAAAAGAACGAAAATGGAAGGAAAATAAAGTTGTTGGCGTTTAAAACAAAAAGAAATTCAATCAGTGAAGTCGAACGCTTCATGAAATGGCCAAGGCAGCAACTTGAGTGTTCAACAATGGCAAAAGTAATCGTTGGGAATAGAATAACGTTAAACTCGAAAGAACGTGCACAATCTACTGAGCAAACCCGAATCGAATCTGTTCAACGTCAAAAGGACTTGGACCCTCTAGATAGTGATCTAGGAACCCGAAGTATCAAGAAAATTTGACACAACAAACTAAGTCTGAAATGCCAAGGAAAGTTCAATGAAGAATCAAAATTGAGAGAAATTCTCAAACGTAATTGTTTTCATAAAATCATCTAACCTGAATACATCATTTTAATATGTATTTATAAGTACAAAAGAGGGGTGTTGAATGGAAATTCGTGGCTGTAATCAAAAGGGTTTAAAATAAGAAGTTATAACTCCTTTTGGTGTCATTTTAATAGCAGCCATACATTTAAAATTCAAACGACAACCTCCCTTGTTCTTATCCTTGTATAATCGGCTACACATGCACACACACACTCTTGTGCACAAGCGGTCATGTGCTCCTCACATGTTTGGACGCCACATGGGCTGCCACAAATGCATAGGACACTTGATGTGATCCTGATCGCATCATGTAATGTCGCCGTCAAGATTGGCCTAAACACGAGGGTCCCAAGTGCAAGATGAAGCTAATTTTTAGCTCATTTGAATTTCTTTTCGTGTGGTTCAACTCATTCGAGCTCAAGTTAGCTCATTCGTGCTCAAGTCAGCTCATTCAAGCTCAATTTAACTCGTTGAGCTCGTTATTTGCTCTTTAGCTCTTTTAATTTAATTTGCCGGAATAAATTAATTAGTTGAGTTAGTTATTTAAGCTCAAATAATTACTAAGTGTTTAATTAAGAAATCTGGACATTTTAATTATGTTTGTTTATTGCATGTTTAATTTGTTTTAATTATTACCTAGCATAAATGTGTTTGCCTTATTACAATTATTTAATGTGTCTTATTGCTGATTTATTATGCCTAAGCTGTTATTTAATGTTCAGCCAAATTTAATTAACTTGTCTAGGATGCTGAATTAAATGTGTCTTAGTTGCCGAATTTATTGATGTTTTTCATTAGTTTCAGCCGAATTTATGAGCATATTTATTGATCAAATTGCTGCCAATTTAATTTGTCTTAAGATGCTGATTTTTAATGAGCAGATATTAATAACCGAATTTAATTATTTGGCTGCAGGTTTAATGGCTTGGACGGCAATTTAAGGAAGTGGATGTTGGCCGAATTTAATGTACAGCAAGACATGCATTAAAGATGCTGTTCTACATGCAAGGAACGGCATTAAAGGAGTTGTTTGTGCTTTTTCATGTGGCCATTTAATGGACGAAATTAAAGAAGCTGCTTGCTGATTTAATGTGCAGCAAAGACATGAATTAAATGAGATGTTCCCATGTATGGAACAGCATTTAAAGGGAAGCAAAACATGAATTAAATGAGATATTCACCATGCATGGACGGCATTAATGAAAGCATGCAAGGGGGGACGTTATTGAACAGCATTAAAGCTGGTATTGCTTCGGGTACAGCAAAGAGCTGTTGTTTGGGGAATTTCCAAGTGACCATTCGGCCAAAGCATGTATATTGCTTAATTATTCAAGGCTGAACGTTTCATGCTTCCAAGGAGCATTAAAGGCCGTTTTCAGGTTCCAAAGCTGATGCTTATTGCTGTCTTGAACACACCAAAGGACTTGCAAATTTAGTCCAGCTCATTTAAGTTGATTGAAAGTATTTAGGAGCTATTTGTGTGCTCAAGACGTCATTTAAAGCTGCTGCTGGCCATCCGAATTTCCAAGGCTGATTATTGAAGGACATTAAAGATTGTTGATGCCATTGCCGTCCCCAAGGTCTAGGATTCTTCAAAGGAGACATGCATTTAAGGGCTGCCGTTTCACTCTTCAAAGCTCCTTGGAAGACGCCACTAGTGGCTTTGTACACTCCCTTGGCAGAACCTGGCATACCTTTTTCAATTCAAGGCTCCTCGTGCGCATCAAAGACACCTTTCAAGGCTGTTCTTGTAGCTCAATGGTCAGCCAAGCATTGAAGACGTTCCATGAATGTTTTCAGCTGAGTTAACACCATCTAGAAGCTGTCCATTTATCTACCTTTTGTGACCATTCGGTTTGACATTCAATATTAGTATAAATAGTTGTTTTGTAATCATTTTTTTGGTTAGACAATATATTTTTAAAACTTATATGAAATTTGTTTACTTTGTGAGTTTGTTTTCAACTCTCATTGTTCTCCAAGGACTGGTTAGACTTATCAAGTAACCCTTGTGGCGTCAACCCGTTTTTGTATTTCGAACTTATCACTTAGCACCCAAAGTGTGGCGTTCAAGTTATACCGAGGTTCCTATCATCTTTTGATGTGATCTCAATCGCATCATGTTGTGGCACCACTCGTTGCTATCATGATTGGCCTAAACACGAGGGCCCCAAGTGCAAGATGAAGCTCAATCTCAACTCAACAAGCTCAATCTTAGTTTTTCCCAGCTCGATTTAGCTCACATGAGCTTAATTTAGCTCGTTTGAGCTCAATTTAGCTTACTTTAGCTCGTTTGAGCTTGGCTTAAGTTTATTTCAACTCATTTATTTTAATGTCTGAATAAATTAAGTAATTTATTAATTTAGCTTAAATTACTACAGCTCATAATTATGTTTTGACTTATTACATGTTTTAAATGTGTCTTGGCCGAATTTAATATGTCTTGTTAAGACTTTATTAAATTTGTCTAATTTAATTTATGTTTAATTAGTGTGTCTAAATTATATTAATGTTTGTTCAGCTAAATTTTATGTGATTTAATTTTGGTTCATGTGTTTTTGTAGGTGAGCTGAATTTGGAGAGTAATTAAACAAGGTTCATGCATGATAGGTTCAATGAATGGGAGTGTGCATGCACAATTGAGGTTCAATGGATGGCATTTAAAGGAGCACATGCATTTGGGACGTTCATGCAAGAGGGAGTTGCTGAAAGTTCATGTATTTGAAGATTCATGGATCATATTTATGGGGGGAAAATACATGGGACGTTTCATGCATGATTCATGCATTTTCAAGATGACCATTCAAGTATTTTAGGCACATTAATGCCTCATTCAGCCAAGGGAGATGTAGGATCATTAAAGAGCTGCACATTCATGGAATTATGGAGATTCTTCAAGGCTAAGGATGCATGAATGCATCAAGTGAAGCATCATGATGGTTCGGCCAATTCATGTACCATCTTTAAGCATGAACTGGATTTTAATGCTATTTGTGTGAACATGTTAAATACCTGTGTGAACAGAATTTAAGTTAGTGTGAACAACATAGATGTCGAATATCAATAGGCATTTTAGGCTTATAAATAGCTTACTTGTTTATTGTAAAAGGTTACAGAATTTGATCAATTAAACTTAATAGAACTTTTGTTCTTGTGAGGTTACCTCCTCTCTTCTTTCGTTCGAGTCTCGAAGCGACTTATCTAGCTTGCTAGTGGTGTCAATCCGAACTCCATTGAACTTATCACCGAATCGGTGTGGCGTTCAACCATCCACCTTTTTATACCTTTGGTTTCTACCTCTCTATAGGTAACGGGTCAAGGTCCATCTTCGACTTCCATTAAACCCACCTTAAGCAATATAAGTCCCGGGGCAATACTTTACATAGTATTGAATCGTTCTTAATACTTAAGTTCATTTTTCCATCTCCATCCTATTTATTAAATATAAACTTTATTTCTTTTCTTATTAAACCGAACCTACAAAATATCCGAATTTAGCCTATCTTTTGAACCCTTTTAAAAGTCTTCCGCTTAAACTGAAAACAATCTTCATCTTAAAACAATTTCGAATGAACTTCTCGTCGACGATCGGGCAATCAAGTGAATCGACTCAATCAACCGAGCCGGATCACATCATTTGGTATCAGAGCTACTAAAACGAGGAGCGCCGACGTTCGTAATAAGGCCGCAAATAGGTTCGAAACGTAAAAAAAAATAAAAAAAAATTTAAGTTGTAATTTAATTTTTTTTCCCTTGTATTTAGCTTACTATTGTATTGGAGTAACAAAAAAAATCAAAAAAAATTCGAAAAAAAATTGATTGAAAAAAAAAATTCAAAAAAAATGAAAAAAAATCGAGCAAAAAAAAAGGTAAGCAAAAAAAATCAAGTTAAAAAAAAGTGAAAAGTCTTGCGAGTTTTTATTTTTTTTCTCTCTTATTTGCTCCGATCATCAAGTTTCCCTTCCTACCATTATTTACCCATCCCAATGCCACACTTAGCCTTGATTTTATTTTGTTTAGCCTACCCTACACCCACATCATTCCTTTGTAACCTATTTTGAAACCGACCCTCAAGTAGCAAATTAAGTCTATCGAGACGAATTACGAAATTGTGAGACGAGGTCGAGAGGTAAAAGGCACGTGTGTTTTACATCAAAGAAAAAGCCTAGAAGAGTGTAAACACGAGTGCGAGTGAAAATCATTATTTCTTTGTGAGAGATTGGTGAGGATTTTGAATTGGTGAGGTTCATTTACTATTTATTCTATCTTTCGATTTTCGAACATTTTCTTGAATCATGTCTCAAGAAGAATTCTCTACCGATGAATTTCAATACTTGGTGAATGAGATGGGCCGAATATTGGAGGAAAAACTAAGCCCATTAAAAAGACGTTTGGATCGAGTGGAGGAAAAAGCCCGACGGAAGCAAACTACACCGAGTCGAGAAATAGAGTTAAGTGCATCACGACGACATTATTCGAGAAGAGACACATATCAAGACTCCTATTCAACAAGGCTTTCGAGACTGCGAGAAGAAAACTTCGAGTCAAAAATCACTCGAGATGAGCGAGAAAGGACGAGCTATTCCTCGTATGCTTCAAAGAAGTCCTTCCCAAAGGATTGTTCTCGAAGAAATGGACGAGAAGCTTATGAAAATATTTTCTCTTTCTTTGAGCCAGATGATTATCTCTTTGATTCTTTCGTGTCATCCGCACATTGTAGTGAAAAAGAAAAAGAAATAAAAATAGTGAGTGAAAAAGAAAATGAAGAAAAGAAAATTGAAAAAGAAATTGAGATTGAGAAAAAAATTGAAAAAGAAAAAGATGTTGAAGAAGAAACGAGAGAAAATGAAGATAGTGAGCGAGAACAAGAAAAGGAGAACGAAATTTTAACTAACCCCCGTGATGTTTGTTTTTGTTCTGTTCCTTCTTTTCAGGTTCCGACAAATCTTTGTGACGAATATCAACTTCAATATCTTCCTAACGAGCGACGTTTTTGCATGACCAAAAAAGGTAAGGATGAAGTTGAAATCAAACCACACGAGCTTGAAGGTAAGCGAGGTAAGGAAGTTTTAAAAACCGAGTCATGGCCATCAAGTTTGAAAGTTGTTGAAAATGACTTTGTTTTAAAAAAATTCTCTTATTTTCATTCGATTAATTTCTATTCTTTGAATGTGGTTGATGTTGTTCGGTACGAACGACAAACTAAAGATTTGGTTTTGCATGATGACGGTATTTCACGAAAGGCGATTAAATTCTTCATTTGTGACAATTTTGTGCACCAATTAACGCTTTGTGGAAAATCCATGAATTTGTGCAAGTATGAATTGATGAATGTAAAAAGTTTTAATTGTTTGTCCCTGTGTACGCAAAAATCCCATTGGTTTAACGTGTTTGGTTTAATGAAATTTTTGCTACATTTTGGCATGAATACTCAAAATCAAGTTTTTAAACCCGGAATCTATTTTGGTTCGTTTTATGGGAAAGTCAAGCTTCATCAATTTTGTGTGAACAATTTCTATTGTTTTGATAATGGGGTGTTGAATAAGGAACTGAGGTATGAAAAATTTGATTTCAATTTAAATTCATTCCTTAATCCATTTTTGTGGTTGTATTTGAAGTTCGCATTTCATTTCGTTAAGGTTAATTCAGCCACAGAGATTCGACTAGACTACATTTCCGAGGAGAGAAGGTTCATTTTGGCTAAAAAAGGTAATGTTCTCAACGATCCTAGTTCGCCTGTGCCAAAAGGTAAGCAAGGTATGAATGTTGAAAATTTAAAAGCACCTCTGCCTTATTCGATTGTTGATGGAAACCTTGTTGATGATTTGTCCTTTAAAAATGATCTGAATTTTGATGTGGTTACTTGCCATTCTTTGATTGATGATATCATATTTGCGTGGAATGATGGCAAGAAGAATAACGTTTTTGGAAATTGTGATGCTGATGAGTTTGTTATTGAAATAATAAATATTCGGCATTTGCAAGATAAGAAAACATATAAGCCTTTCCATCAGCTTGATTTGAGTAAAAATGTGCACTCATTGATCTTTTATGAGAAACTACTTTGTCTAAACAAGAATGTACGTATGAGATTTGAGATGCATGAATGCTTGAAAACATGCATGTCTTTGATTTGTTTGTTTGATACGAGGATGACATGTAAAATGGTTAGTGCATTTGAATTTGAAGATGGTGTCTCAAATCTGCCTTGCTATATAAATTCTGCATGTTTAAGTAAGATTGATCAAGTGGAACTTAGATTACATGATCATTTGGAGGACTCCTTGATAAATTTTGATTATAAATTTGATTTGATTCTGATGCATCCTTTATTACCAAGTATGGAAAACCATTGTGAACAGGTAAGATCCACTTCTACATTTGATCCCGGCATTGGATTACGCATTCTAATTTTGAATAAGATTCTGAAAAGATCGTTTGAGTTTATAAATTTTAGTGTCACTAATTCGTTCCATTTCTATGTAGGTGACACTTTGGAATGGTTTCCTCCTAAAGAGGGAGGGCATGGAACTAAATCATATTCTTTTCAAACCATTTGTGGTTCCTGGAGTTTTAAAAACAATACTTTTCGAATCATGAACAAAAGGGCTTCTGATCTCGAAAAATTTTTCGCGAGCAAGTGGCCCGATTTGAGGACAAATCGTCTTCAAGAGGGAGGGTATGATGTGATCTCAATCGCATCATGTTGTGGCACCACTCGTTGCTATCATGATTGGCCTAAACACGAGGGCCCCAAGTGCAAGATGAAGCTCAATCTCAACTCAACAAGCTCAATCTTAGTTTTTCCCAGCTCGATTTAGCTCACATGAGCTTAATTTAGCTCGTTTGAGCTCAATTTAGCTTACTTTAGCTCGTTTGAGCTTGGCTTAAGTTTATTTCAACTCATTTATTTTAATGTCTGAATAAATTAAGTAATTTATTAATTTAGCTTAAATTACTACAGCTCATAATTATGTTTTGACTTATTACATGTTTTAAATGTGTCTTGGCCGAATTTAATATGTCTTGTTAAGACTTTATTAAATTTGTCTAATTTAATTTATGTTTAATTAGTGTGTCTAAATTATATTAATGTTTGTTCAGCTAAATTTTATGTGATTTAATTTTGGTTCATGTGTTTTTGTAGGTGAGCTGAATTTGGAGAGTAATTAAACAAGGTTCATGCATGATAGGTTCAATGTATGGGAGTGTGCATGCACAATTGAGGTTCAATGGATGGCATTTAAAGGAGCACATGCATTTGGGACGTTCATGCAAGAGGGAGTTGCTGAAAGTTCATGTATTTGAAGATTCATGGATCATATTTATGGGGGGAAAATACATGGGACGTTTCATGCATGATTCATGCATTTTCAAGATGACCATTCAAGTATTTTAGGCACATTAATGCCTCATTCAGCCAAGGGAGATGTAGGATCATTAAAGAGCTGCACATTCATGGAATTATGGAGATTCTTCAAGGCTAAGGATGCATGAATGCATCAAGTGAAGCATCATGATGGTTCGGCCAATTCATGTACCATCTTCAAGCATGAACTGGATTTTAATGCTATTTGTGTGAACATGTTAAATACCTGTGTGAACAGAATTTAAGTTAGTGTGAACAACATAGATGCCGAATATCAATAGGCATTTTAGGCTTATAAATAGCTTACTTGTTTATTGTAAAAGGTTACAGAATTTGATCAATTAAACTTAATAGAACTTTTGTTCTTGTGAGGTTACCTCCTCTCTTCTTTCGTTCGAGTCTCGAAGCGACTTATCTAGCTTGCTAGTGGTGTCAATCCGAACTCCATTGAACTTATCACCGAATCGGTGTGGCGTTCAACCATCCACCTTTTTATACCTTTGGTTTCTACCTCTCTATAGGTAACGGGTCAAGGTCCATCTTCGACTTCCATTAAACCCACCTTAAGCAATATAAGTCCCGGGGCAATACTTTACATAGTATTGAATCGTTCTTAATACTTAAGTTCATTTTTCCATCTCCATCCTATTTATTAAATATAAACTTTATTTCTTTTCTTATTAAACCGAACCTACAAAATATCCGAATTTAGCCTATCTTTTGAACCCTTTTAAAAGTCTTCCGCTTAAACTGAAAACAATCTTCATCTTAAAACAATTTCGAATGAACTTCTCGTCGACGATCGGGCAATCAAGTGAATCGACTCAATCAACCGAGCCGGATCACATCATCTTTGATAGTGGGTCAAGGTTCCATTTTATTCATTTTCCATCCATACAACATTTAACCTTTCCTAAGTATTCGTATAAGTCCCGGGTTAACACACTTATATTGTGTTGGTTCAACTTGAATACTTGGTTTTCATTCACCTATCATCCTCAATACATTTCATAACCCCTTTTGAACTAAATTTGAGCCTTTATCTCTTCTTTCTTAACCTATTTCGTCTACCCTCGAGTATTACTCCAATTCACGATCGGGCACAACTACGACTCGACTCTCCTTTCTGAGCCGGGACGTATCATTTGGTATCAGAGCTAGCTGAATCGGAGTAAGATCGACGTTATCGGTATTACGGTTTGTAAAAAAAATAAAAAAAAACTTGAAAAAAAATTTGAAAAAAATTCAAAAAAAAGTTTGTATTCAATTTATTTTTACTTTTTGTATTTAGTATTGAAGAAAAAAAAAGAAGAAAAAAATTCGAAATTAAAAAAAAAAGAAAAAAAATCGAAATTGAAAAAAAAAGAGTGATTGAAATTCATTTTGGGTTTGTAAAAGCATTGCTTGTTGCCCGAAGGACCATATCTATATAGCCACACTTAACCATTCCTATTTTGTTTGATAGCCTACCATTTCCGACATCATTACCCACCAAGCCAAATCAATTTTGTAAGCCGACGCCAAACGGTATTGATTCGTCGATTTAGTTTGCGAAGAACTTTGAGAGGCGAAAATCGAGTGGAAAAAAAAAGGCAAGAGTGATTGGTGAGACCATTTGAGAGAAGTAAAAGCCATATTGTGTGAATTTTATTTGTGAGTGAAGTGTGAGTTTTGTTGTGTGATTAAAAAAATGTCTCAAGAAGGATTTTCCGAATCAGAATTCCAATATTTGATGCAAGAAATGCGTAGAATGGTGAAATCAAACTTTGATAAATTGCATGATAGATTGGATCGAATAGAGACAAGAGCCCAACAAAAGCAAATTTCATCGAGTCAAGAGACGGAGTTAAGATCATCCCGACGACACTACTCGACAAGAGACTCTTATCAAGACGTTTATTCAACAAGGCGTTCGAGACCAAGAGAAGCAAACTCCGAGTTTGAGTCCTTCAGAGATGATAAACGAAAAGGTAAACATGTCTCTACAAGTGCCTCAATTTATTCATCTACGAAGGATTATTTACGAAGAGGCGAACGTGTTTCAAGAGTGTCAAAGTACTCGAATACGGAGGGTTATTCACAAAGAGATGATCGTGACTTGCATGATGAATCTGCCATTTCTTTCGAACGAGAAGCTTGTCGTTATGGTTCTTATAAGTTATCATCTTCTTGTAATGAAAGAACAAGACAAAAAGAAAAAGAGCGCGAGTGAGAAAATGAACATGAAAAAGAAATGAAAGAAAAAGAAGATGAGTGGGAGATAGAAAAGAAAATTGAAAATGAGATTGAGAATAAAAACGAGTGCGAAAAAGAAAAGGAAACCGAAAAAGAGAGTGAGATTGAAGGAAGAAACGAGAGTGCAAAAGAAATGAGTGATATGGTAAAAGAAAGAGGATTTGAAAATGAGTTGGAAAAAGAAAGAAATGAAAAGGATGAAAGTGAAAAAGAAAGGAGTGTTGTTACTAACCATCCTATGAATTTTCCTTGTTTTGTTTCTACTTTTCAGGTTTCTCGAAATCCCATCGATCAATTTCAACTTCAATACTTTTCTAAGGAGAAACGATTTCGATTAGTCGAGAAAGGTAAGATCGTAGATGACCCTAGTCCACAAGTGCTTAAAGGTAAGCCATGTAAGGGATCTACTGTATTTGAGTCTTCTCAATCTTACTTGATTCTTGATGACGAGATTAGCAAAGACTTAGTTTGTGAGAAAGTTTTTCATCTTGATCTGATTGGAAATCATAATTTGATTGTTGATAAATGTGTTTTACATAGTAATGTGAAATATCTTTCTGCTCATAAGCCTATCATTGTCAAGATTGATCAAGAAGTAAGTCCAGGTAAGCCCAAACAAAAATTGGGATTGTGTGATGAAAAGTTGACATCTAATCTGTTTGCTTGTGATGATCATGTGAATTATCTAAATTGTGGTGTGAACTTTTCTTGTTTATGTGTGCGAATGAAATATGAAGGGTTTGATTGCTCGAATGGATGTATGCCTAACTCCTATTTGCTTGACATGTATGAAGTCTTGGTGAAGAAGAAATTTTCGTTGCGTTGCGAAACGACCAATGAAAATCGCGTTTTTAAACCTGGGATATACATTCCTAAGTTAACGTCAAGCCAAGCAAGAGGAAGCTTCGTTTTTTACCCCGGAGATTATTATTCTTTGTTCTTGTTAAAAGGGTTTGGATTTTGCAATTTTGACTTTCGAGATTATGCCTTTCGACTGTTTTGTGGTTCGGATTTGTTTCTATCCATGAACTTTTTGATTCATTTTGGAAAGGTAAGACCGAATTTCATTTTTGATCCTGGCATTGGGTTAAGCATCCCAATTTTGAATAAGCATCTAAAAAGATCATTTGTGTTTATAATTTTTAGTGTCTCTAATTCCTTTCATTCTCGTGTAGGTGACACTCTAAATTGGTTCCCTCCAAAAGAGGGAGGGCGTGGAAATAATTCAAAATTTTCTCGAACCATTCGTGATTTTCAAAGTTTTAGAAATGATTCTATTCGGGTCATGAACAAAAGGGTTCGAGATCTTGAAAAAAAATTTCGAGCAAGTGGCCCGATTTGAGGACAAATCGTCTTCAAGAGGGAGGGTATGATGTGATCCTGATCGCATCATGTAATGTCACAACCCAACGCCGTCGAGATTGGCCTAAACACGAGGGCCCCAAGTGCAAGATAAAGCTAATTTTTAGCTCATTTGAATTTCTTTTCGTGTGGTTCAACTCATTCGAGCTCAAGTTAGCTCATTCGTGCTCAAGCCAGCTCATTCAAGCTCAATTTAACTCGTTGAGCTCGTTATTAGCTCTTTAGCTCTTTTAATTTAATTTGCCGGAATAAATTAATTAGTTGAGTTAGTTATTTAAGCTCAAATAATTACTAAGTGTTTAATTAAGAAATCTGGACATTTTAATTATGTTTGTTTATTGCATGTTTAATTTGTTTTAATTATTACCTAGCATAAATGTGTTTGCCTTATTACAATTATTTAATGTGTCTTATTGCTGATTTATTATGCCTAAGCTGTTATTTAATGTTCAGCCAAATTTAATTAACTTGTCTAGGATGCTGAATTAAATGTGTCTTAGTTGCCGAATTTATTGATGTTTTTCATTAGTTTCAGCCGAATTTATGAGCATATTTATTGATCAAATTGCTGCCAATTTAATTTGTCTTAAGATGCTGATTTTTAATGAGCAGATATTAATAATCGAATTTAATTATTTGGCTGCAGGTTTAATGGCTTGGACGGCAATTTAAGGAAGTGGATGTTGGCCGAATTTAATGTACAACAAGACATGCATTAAAGATGCTGTTCTACATGCAAGGAACGGCATTAAAGGAGTTGTTTGTGCTTTTTCATGTGGCCATTTAATGGACGAAATTAAAGAAGCTGCTTGCTGATTTAATGTGCAGCAAAGACATGAATTGATACGAGTCATAAAGGCCCAATCCAAGTTCAAGAACGTGATGGGCTCA
This sequence comes from Gossypium hirsutum, assembly GCF_007990345.1. Classification (NCBI taxonomy): domain Eukaryota; kingdom Viridiplantae; phylum Streptophyta; class Magnoliopsida; order Malvales; family Malvaceae; genus Gossypium; species Gossypium hirsutum. The sequence continues at coordinate 35,176,662 of NC_053442.1, forward strand.
CATTGCCACAAGGCCCAATAACGAGATCAAAGGCTCGACAAATGCGGTCCAAACTAAATGGGACCATTCAAGAGCTTTTTAGCAAGGCCTTAGATGCATACACGAGAGAACAAGAAAATCAAGATTCACTTTCTTGTTTTCAAGAAATTCAAGAAACTGAATCTTGGCCCAATTTTGCTGTTCGAAGAGATTTCAAGAATCAAGAAAATCAAGATTTCAAATCTTGGAAATCTTGGTCCAAGAAACCAAATCTTGCAGCCAAAACGCATTGGATCTCCATTACGAGCGTCAACGACCCAATTTTGGTAGGAGATGGACCACGAGCCCAAATTCTTGAAGGCGAGGCCCAATAACCAAAATCCAGCCCAATCAAGAAATTTCTTCATACTTAGTTGAAAATCAGGCCAAAATGTCAAAGGGCCCAATTTGTAAACATCTTACTTGTTTAATTTAATTTTTTAATCTTTAGGAGCATTACATGTAAAATTCGGCCCAAAACAGCCCATATAAGTGCATGGCCGAATTTACCTTGTTATTTTATTAATTAGGTTTAATTTTTATTAGTTACTTGTGAGATTAGGATTTGTTGGAGGCCTATATAAGCATTGGCCAGCCACCCTTTGTAAAAAGATCTTATTATCATTCAATACATTAAATTTAAGTTTGTTAGAGTGCAGAATTTTCTTTGGGGTTTTCTCCAAGAATTCTCTCTTGAGCTTTCTTTAGAAGTTGTTTTAACAATCTTTTGATTGTGGGAGCCATCTTCAACCTTCTTCTTGCCATCGATATTCTTTGGAGGGGAGATTAGAGCCGTTTGAAGAGATTTGTGAAATCTTTCAGGATTTCAAGGATCTTTAGGACTTATCCTTTAATTCTTGCTGTTTTCGATTTCTTTCTTTACTTTTCTTTGCTTATACTTGTGCCGATTTCTCATCTAATATTTTGCTGTTCTTGTTTGTTTTCCAGCATTGATTAAACTCAAGATCTCATCGTTTAAGTTGTTCTCCTATTGGCAGCACCCATTCGAACCCAAAAATCCCCAATTCCTAGGGTTTGGCCGATTGGATTTCTTTCAATTTGGGAATCAATTATTTGCTGGAAATTGGGCATTCTTGGCCAAATCAATTCCTTGGCAGATTCGCATCTTTTCTTTCTTCTCAATTTCGTTTGATTCATCGATTCTATTTCTTTTCTTCTTGATGCTCTTTTAATTGAATTTGGGAATTTTAAATTCAAATCTGATTCGGTTTAATCTTAATCTTTGTTTTTAATTTTCAGATCTATTCGTTTAGAGCTTTCGTAGGAGTTTCCCGTGACTTGACGACTCGATCTTGGTCCACGCGCATTCCTCTATCATTTGGTATCAGATTTTGGGCGTTTTGGGTGTTCTTGGTTGATTTCTAAACTGATCTCTATTTTTTAAAGCATAAACAGCAGTTTTACCCAGAAAAATTGTTCAAAAAAAATTCATTTGAGTGGGTAAATGTTGTCCGATTGATCTGAAATTTTACATACATGTTTTTGGCACTGTGATTGAATATAAAAAATTATTCCCGCAAAAAAAACAGTCAAAAAGTCAAAAAAATCAAAAAATACGAAATTCAATAAAAATTTAAAAAAAGATTCAGCGGGTTGAATTTGGTGCCCAAAATTTCCAGATCAAAAATTCAATATATAAGGACACTCCAGCTTTAATTTCGTGATTGTTGGAGATCGGGAACACCTCGAACGAAGTTGTCAAGTTACTCCGCAGTTTTTCGGGTTTTCTGTTTTCAGCAATTTTTATTGATTCTTAGCTATAGGTTTTCATTTGTTTACCTTTATTCTTCCTTTACGTTATCTAACACCTTCTTGTTTCTTGTGTTAGTAGGATTTAAACGTGTGCACAACTTCTTCCTCGGTGCAACACGAATCAATTGGTGTCTCGTCAGTTTTTGGCATCCTAGTGCAAATTAGGATTCTTTGGTAGTTTGGTTCACACTCTCTAATTGGTTGATATAAACTCTGATAAAGAACTCACAAGATTGAATTCGACCTCATTGAGAATTTGATTTTTTCTTTTTGAGTGATTAACGGTGAGGTTTGATAACTTTTATTTTGAGTGTTGAGTGTTTTGCAGGTTTTTAAAAAAATGTCTACAGGTGATAATAATAGTGACATATTTAAAAAATTCCAACAACAGTTGGACGAACAGGCTGCTGCTCTTCGAGCCTTGACTACTACCATCAATGAGGTACGATTGAATCAAGAACCTCAATATCGATATCCAATCAAGGAAGATAGGGATAACCAGCCCCATAGGCGCGACCCTCGACGTGTCCCTAGAATGGATGATGATTTTCATGATCGTGGGCAACCTTCTTTGGCAAAACCAAAAAGTGAGCAGCAACGAGAACATCTCTTTCATACTCGCTGCCATGTACAAGGGAAGCTTTGTAGAGTTATTATTGATGGTGAAAGTTGCACGAACGTAGCCAGCACGACGATGGTGGAAAAGCTTTGCTTAACCACTACCAAGCATCCACAACCTTATCAACTACAAGGGCTTAGCAACGAAGGCCAATTTAGGGTCACTCAACAAGTGCGCATTGCCTTTTCTATCGGTAAGTATCAAGACGAAGTTGTGTGCGACGTAATGCCTATTCAAGCCTGCCATTTGTTGCTAGGAGAACCATGGCAACTGGATCGAAAAGTCACTCACGATGGTCGTACCAATAGGTATTCTTTCAAGCATCAAGGAAAGAAACTTACCTTAGTGCCGCTCACTCCGGAACAAGTCCATGAGGACCAAATCAAACTGAGAAATTCTGTTAAAACAAGTGAGGAAAAAGAAAAGAGAATGAAAAAGAGCAAAAAGAGATTGAGAGTGAAAAGGAATGTGAAACAGAAAAGAAAATTGAAAAAGAAGTTGAAGAAAGAAGAGAAAATGAGTTAGAAAAAGAAACAAAAGAAAAAGACGAGGAAAGGCTAGTGAGGAATGTTTCCACTAACCAAGATATGAATTTTTCTTGTGTTGCTACTTTTCAGGTTCCCGAAAGATCGAAAGATAACTTTCAACTTCAATACCTCTCAAATGAAAGACGCTTTCATACGATCAACTTTGGCAAAGATGAAATCACACTACATGATCCCGAAGGTAAGCGAGGTAAGGAAATTTTAGAAACCGAGTCCAGTGCAGATTTGAAAATTATTAATAAAACTTTTGGTGACTTAGTTCTTAAAAGATCCCCTCATTTTGATCCGATTAATTGTTACTCTTCGATTGTGGTTGATAAAGTCATTATGAAAAGAAGCGTGATTTGTTATTCTCTTGATTTACCTTGTGTAAAATCCTCGAATTTGTCCAAATCTATTTTGGAGAATAAGGTAACGAAATTTTCCAAATTTGTTTTCAATTTATATTCGTGCCTTAAACAGTTTATGTGGTTGTACATGAAGTTTGAGTTCCATTTGACAAAGGTTAACTCAACGGAGATTCGACTACACTATGCCCCCGATGAGCGAAGGTTTGTTTTAAATGAAAAAGGTAAAATCGACCATTATTCTTTTGCTTATCAAGGTAAGATGCTTGAAACCTTTGAAACACTTTTGTACTCCTCGGATAGCGACAAAGATCGTGTTGATGAACACTTAGATCGAAACGTGCTTGACTGTCCTATTTTATTTATTGATGATAAATCTATTTTGATGGTTGATAAAAAGATTCTTGTTTTTGATAATGCATGTGTGAGTGAATCTATAGACCGTCGATTAAGGCATGGTGATGTGATCCGGACCAGGTTAATCGAGTCGTTTCACAAAGTTGCCCGATCGTCTACGAGGAGTAGTTGGAGTTGTCAAAATTGGGTGATTTAGGCTAAGGGTTGCGGAAGCTTTGAGAGGGTTTAGATGAGTGGTTTGGTGTTGATAAATTCGGTTTAGAATAGAAACAAGGTAGGTTAGAAAAAGGTAATTGATGGAGATGGAAAATAAAACTTAAACGTCAAGAATGTTCAATACTAAAAAGTATTGCCCGAGTCTTATATTGCTTAAGGTGAAATTTGATGAAGGATAGAAGCGAACCTTGACCCAATACCTATATAGAGGTAAGAACCAAAGGTATAAAAATATGGTTGAACGCCACACCGGTTTGGTGATAAGTTCAATTGAGTTTGGATGGACGCCACTAGCAAGCTAGATAAGTCGCTTCGAGACTCGAACGAAAGAAGAGAGGAGGTAACCTCACAAGAACAAAGTTCTATTAAGTTTAATAATCAAATTCTGTAACCTTTTACAATAAACAAGTAAGCTATTTATAAGCCTAAAATGCCTATTGATATTCGGCATCTATGTTGTTCACACTAACTTAAATTCTGTTCACACAGGTATTTAACATGTTCACACAAATAGCATTAAAATCCAGTTCATGCTTGAAGATGGTACATGAATTGGCCGAACCATCATGATGCTTCACTTGATGCATTCATGCATCCTTAGCCTTGAAGAATCTCCATAATTCCATGAATGTGCAGCTCTTTAATGATCCTACATCTCCCTTGGCTGAATGAGGCATTAATGTGCCTAAAATACTTGAATGGTCATCTTGAAAATGCATGAATCATGCATGAAACGTCCCATGTATTTTCCCCCATAAATATGATCCATGAATCTTCAAATACATGAACTTTCAGCAACTCCCTCTTGCATGAACGTCCCAAATGCATGTGCTCCTTTAAATGCCATCCATTGAACCTCAATTGTGCATGCACACTCCTATACATTGCACCAATCCGTTCATGAACCTGCAGCAAATTAAATCAGCAAGTTAAATGCATTTCAAACACATTAAATTAGCAGCATATGAACTCAATAATTTGCACATTAAATTTGGCCATACATATTAACAATTTTAGACATATTTAAAACATCATAATTAATTAAGTATTTAATTTAGATATAATTAAAACACTTAATTAATTATTTGTCCAGATTTTAACAAATTAACTAACTTAAGATAAACAACTAATTTAACTAATGACAAATTAAATGGTTTATTTCAGCAAAATAAATGCAAGCTAAAGAAAGCTAAAAATAAGCTCATTGGTTAAGATTGAGCTAAATTGAGCTTGAGTGAGTTGACTTGAGCTCGAGTGAGCTGGAAACGAGCTAAACGGAGCTTAACGAAATGAAATTGAACTAATTCAGCTCGCATGGATTTGCAAACAATGCTTAGGGAGCTGATCCAAAAGTGTGCCCGGAGCATGGTCGTATCACATGGTAATCTGAATCTGTCCATTCACATGCGTTATACCTGTTCTATTATGCTTAAAATTGGACTACAAGCTTGTTTGCGTTGCTATTTACTATTTCATGGCTATTCTTTTCAGTGGACTCAATTGCCATTAGTCCCATTCGATCGAGGAAAGTCGAGTTCATTTGATTTTTTAGATTCGAGGACGAATCTTTTGAGGAAGGGGGAATGATACGAGTCATAAAGGCCCAATCCAAGTTCAAGAACGTGATGGGCTCACATTGCCACAAGGCCCAATAACGAGATCAAAGGCCCGACAAATGCGGTCCAAACTAAATGGGACCATTCAAGAGCTTGTTAGCAAGGCCTTAGATGCATACACGAGAGAACAAGAAAATCAAGATTCACTTTCTTGTTTTCAAGAAATTCAAGAAACTGAATCTTGGCCCAATTTTGCTGTTCGAAGAGATTTCAAGAATCAAGAAAATCAAGATTTCAAATCTTGGAAATCTTGGTCCAAGAAACCAAATCTTGCAGCCAAAATACATTGGATCTCCATTACGAGCGTCAACGACCCAATTTTGGTAGGAGATGGATCACGAGCCCAAATTCTTGAAGGCGAGGCCCAATAACCAAAATCCAGCCCAATCAAGAAATTTCTTCATACTTAGTTGAAAATCAGGCCAAAATGTCAAAGGGCCCAATTTGTAAACATCTTACTTGTTTAATTTAATTTTTTAATCTTTAGGAGCATTACATGTAAAATTCGGCCCAAAACAGCCCATATAAGTGCATGGCTGAATTTACCTTGTTATTTTATTAATTAGGTTTAATTTTTATTAGTTACTTGTGAGATTAGGATTTGTTGGAGGCCTATATAAGCATTGGCCAGCCACCCTTTGTAAAAAGATCTTATTATCATTCAATACATTAAATTTAAGTTTGTTAAAGTGCAGAATTTTCTTTGGGGTTTTCTCCAAGAATTCTCTCTTGAGCTTTCTTTAGAAGTTGTTTTAACAATCTTTTGATTGTGGGAGCCATCTTCAACCTTCTTCTTGCCATCTGATGTGATCTCAATCGCATCATGTTGTGGCACCACTCGTTGCTATCATGATTGGCCTAAACACGAGGGCCCCAAGTGTAAGATGAAGCTCAATCTCAACTCAACAAGCTCAATCTTAGTTTTTCCCAGCTCGATTTAGCTCACATGAGCTTAATTTAGCTCGTTTGAGCTCAATTTAGCTTACTTTAGCTCGTTTGAGCTTGGCTTAAGTTTATTTCAACTCATTTATTTTAATGTCTGAATAAATTAAGTAATTTATTAATTTAGTTTAAATTACTACAGCTCATAATTATGTTTTGACTTATTACATGTTTTAAATGTGTCTTGGCCAAATTTAATATGTCTTGTTAAGACTTTATTAAATTTGTCTAATTTAATTTATGTTTAATTAGTGTGTCTAAATTATATTAATGTTTGTTCAGCTGAATTTTATGTGATTTAATTTTGGTTCATGTGTTTTTGTAGGTGAGCTGAATTTGGAGAGTAATTAAACAAGGTTCATGCATGATAGGTTCAATGTATGGGACGGTGCATGTAAGGCCTCTTTCAATGAATGGTGGCTTATCCATTTGGCTCCCCAAGGCACCTATTTGGCCAAAAGGTGTCCAGCAATTTAAAGCACAAGCTTGGCCGATCGTATTCCCAAGGCAGCATCTAAGCCATTCACACCTCAATTTGACCAATCAGCTCCTATACATGTATGGGTGGATTCATGAACGTCCAAAGGGAGGAAATATTACCTTAATTCATCACATTGAATGTATAATGTTCATGTACAAAGGGGAGAACGAATTTAGAAGGTACATGCTTCCATTCATGAACCAGCCCATCATTAAAGCTTTAATTAAGAGAGATACATGACCCATGCACCTAGCATTTGTCCAAGAGGGGTTGGATATGAATTGAAGATGCACATTCATGGAACAAGGAAGCTTTCTTATTGGTTAAGCATGCATGAATGGGTTTTGGGAAGAAACATGATTATTCAACCATGCATGAATTTACACTATCCATGAACAGAGATTTAATGCTTGAAGTGTGAACATTTTAATTGTTGTGTGAACACATTAGTAGCTGAATTTTAATAGGCATTAGAGAGCCTATAAATAGTTTATTTTGTTTATTGTAAAAGGTTACAGAATTTGATCAATTAAACTTAATAGAACTTTTGTTCTTGTGAGGTTACCTCCTCTCTTCTTTCGTTCGAGTCTCGAAGCGACTTATCTGGCTTGCTAGTGGTGTCAATCCGAACTCCATTGAACTTATCACCGAATCGGTGTGGCGTTCAACCATCTTCCTATACCTTTGGTTCTTACCTCCATATAGGTAACGGGTCAAGGTCCGCTTCTATCCTTCATCAAAATTCACCTTAAGCAATATAAGACTCGGGGCAATACTTTACATAGTATTGAATCGTTCTTAATACTTAAGTTCATTTTTTCATCTCCATCCTATTTATTAAATATAAACTTTATTTTTTTTATTAAACCGAACCTACAAAATATCCGAATTTAGCCTATCTTTTGAACCCTTTTAAAAGTCTTCCGCTTAAACTGAAAACAATCTTCATCTTAAAACAATTTCGAACGAACTTCTCGTTGACGATCGGGCAATCAAGTGAATCGACTCAATCAACCGAGCCGGATCACATCATTTGGTATCAGAGCTACTAAAACGAGGAGCGCCGACGTTCGTAATAAGGCCGTAAGTAGGTTCGAAACGTGAAAAAAAAAATCAAAAAAAAAAAGTTTGAGTTGTAATTTAAATTTTTTTCCCTTGTATTTAGCTTACTATTGTATTGGAGTAACAAAAAAATCAAGAAAATTTCGAAAAAAAAAATTGATTGAAAAAAAAAATTCAAAAAAAAAGTGAAAAAAAAATCGAGCAAAAAAAAAAGGTGACCAAAAAAAATCAAGTTAAAAAAAAGTGAGAAGTCTTGCGAGTTTTTATTTTTTTTCTCTCTTATTTGCTCCGATCATCAAGTTTCCCTTCCTACCATTATTTACCCATCCCAACGCCACACTTAGCCTTGATTTTATTTTGTTTAGCCTACCCTACACCCACATCATTCCTTTGTAACCTATTTTGAAACCGACCCTCAAGTAGCAAATTAAGTCTATCGAGACGAATTACGAAATTGTGAGACGAGGTCGAGAGGTAAAAGGCACGTGTGTTTTACATCAAAGAAAAAGCCATTAAAGAGTGTAAACACGAGTGGAGTGTTATCCAATTTCATTGTGAGTGAAACGTGAGATTTTTGTGGTGAGTATTTACTTTCTATTTATTTTAATCATTTTTTTAAAAAAAAATGTCACAAGAATTTTCCGATCAGATTTCCAATATTTGAAGCAAGAGATACGTAGAATTGTGAAATCAAATTTGATAAATTGCATGATAGATTGGATCGAATAGAGACAAGAGCCCAACAAAAGCAAATTTCATCGAGTCATGAGACGGAGTTAAGATCATCCCGACGACACTACTCGACAAGAAACTCTTATCAAGACGTTTATTCAACAAGGCGTTCGAGACCAAGAGTAGCAAACTCCGAGTTTGAGTCCTTCCGAGATGATAAACGAAAAAGTAAACGTGTCTCTACAAGTGCCTCAATTTATTCATCTACAAAGGATTATTTACGAAGAGGCGAACGTGCTTCAAGAGTGTCAAAGTACTCGGCTACGGAAGATCTATCACAAAGAGAAGATTGCCATTTGTGTGAAGAACCCTTTTCTTATTCTCAACAAAAGGTTTCTCTTTTTGATGATTTATACTTTTGTAATGAAATCGAAACATCATGTGAAAAAGAAAAAGAGTGTGAGCGAGAAAATGAAAAAGAAAAAGAAATGAAAGAAAAGAAGATGAGTGTGAGATAGAAAAGAAAATTGAAAATGAGATTGAGAATAAAAACGAGTGCGAAAAAGAAAAGGAAACCGAAAAAGAGAGTGAGATTGAAGGAAGAAACGAGAGTGAAGAAGAAAGGAGTGTTGTTACTAACCATCCTATGAATTTTCCTTGTTTTGTTTCTACTTTTCAGGTTTCTCGAAATCCCATCGATCAATTTCAACTTCAATACTTTCTAAGGAGAAACGATTTCGATTAGTCGAGAAAGGTAAGATCGTAGATGACCCTAGTTCACAAGTGCTTAAAGGTAAGCCATGTAAGGGAGCTACTGTATTGAGTCTTCTCAATCTTACTTGATTCTTGATGACGAGATTAGCAAAGACTTAGTTTGTGAGAAAGTTTTCATCTTGATCTGATTGGAAATCATAATTTGATTGTTGATAAATGTGTTTACATAGTAATGTGAAATTTCTGCTCATGAGCCTATCATTGTCAAGATTGATCAAGAAGTAAGTCCAGGTAAGCCCAAACAAAATTTGGGATTGTGTGATGAAAAGTTGACATCTAATCTGTGTGCTTGTGATGATCATGTGAATTATCTAAATTGTGGTGTGAACTTTTCTTGTTTACGTGTGCGAATGAAATATGAAGGATTTGATTGCTCGAATGTATGTATGCCTAACTCCTATTTGCTTGACATGTGTGAAGTCTTGGTGAAGAAGAAATTTTTGTTGCGTTGCGAAACGACCAATGAAAATCGCGTTTTTAAACCCGGGATATACATTCCTAAGTTAACGTCAAGCCAAGCAAGAGAAGCTTTATTTTGACCCCGGAGATTATTATTCTTTGTTCTTGTTAAAAGGTTTGGATTTGCAATTTGATTTTCGAATTATGCTTTTCGACTGACTGTATTTAGGTTGTGTCCATGGAGAAAAGGTAAACGGTTTTACTTTTGGAT
>NC_053442.1:35187253-35241357 GCF_007990345.1 Gossypium hirsutum
AGCAATTCCATCGACAAAGGGCTGGTGACGATGTAAAATTTTTTTGAGAAAATGGCCCGATTTGAGGACAAATCGTCTTCAAGAGGGAGGGATGATGTGATCTCAATCGCATCATGTTGTGGCACCACTCGTTGCTATCATGATTGGCCTAAACACGAGGGCCCCAAGTGCAAGATGAAGCTCAATCTCAACTCAACAAGCTCAATCTTAGTTTTTCCCAGCTCGATTTAGCTCACATGAGCTTAATTTAGCTCGTTTGAGCTCAATTTAGCTTACTTTAGCTCGTTTGAGCTTGGCTTAAGTTTATTTCAACTCATTTATTTTAATGTCTGAATAAATTAAGTAATTTATTAATTTAGTTTAAATTACTACAGCTCATAATTATGTTTTGACTTATTACATGTTTTAAATGTGTCTTGGCCAAATTTAATATGTCTTGTTAAGACTTTATTAAATTTGTCTAATTAATTTATGTTTAATTAGTGTGTCTAAATTATATTAATGTTTGTTCAGCTGAATTTATGTGATTTAATTTTGGTTCATGTGTTTTTGTAGGTGAGCTGAATTTGGAGAGTAATTAAACAAGGTTCATGCATGATAGGTTCAATGTATGGGACGGTGCATGTAAGGCCTCTTTCAATGAATGGTGGCTTATCCATTTGGCTCCCCAAGGCACCTATTTGGCCAAAGGTGTCCAGCAATTTAAAGCACAAGCTTGGCCGATCGTATTCCCAAGGCAGCATCTAAGCCATTCACACCTCAATTTGACCAATCAGCTCCTATACATGTATGGGTGGATTCATGAACGTCCAAAGGGAGGAAATATTACCTTAATTCATCACATTGAATGTATAATGTTCATGTACAAAGGGGAGAACGAATTTAGAAGGTGCATGCTTCCATTCATGAACCAGCCCATCATTAAAGCTTTAATTAAGAGAGATACATGACCCATGCACCTAGCATTTGTCCAAGAGGGGTTGGATATGAATTGAAGATGCACATTCATGGAACAAGGAAGCTTTCTTATTGGTTAAGCATGCATGAATGGGTTTTGGGAAGAAACATGATTATTCAACCATGCATGAACTTACACTATCCATGAACAGAGATTTAATGCTTGAAGTGTGAACATTTTTAATTGTTGTGTGAACACATTAGTAGCTGAATTTTAATAGGCATTAGAGAGCCTATAAATAGTTTATTTTGTTTATTGTAAAAGGTTACAGAATTTGATCAATTAAACTTAATAGAACTTTTGTTCTTGTGAGGTTACCTCCTCTCTTCTTTCGTTCGAGTCTCGAAGCGACTTATCTAGCTTGCTAGTGGTGTCAATCCGAACTCCATTGAACTTATCACCGAATCGGTGTGGCGTTCAACCATCTTCCTATACCTTTGGTTCTTACCTCCATATAGGTAACGGGTCAAGGTCCGCTTCTATCCTTCATCAAAATTCACCTTAAGCAATATAAGACTCGGGGCAATACTTTACATAGTATTGAATCGTTCTTAATACTTAAGTTCATTTTTTCATCTCCATCCTATTTATTAAATATAAACTTTATTTTTTTATTAAACCGAACCTACAAAATATCCGAATTTAGCCTATCTTTTGAACCCTTTTAAAAGTCTTCCGCTTAAACTGAAAACAATCTTCATCTTAAAACAATTTCGAACGAACTTCTCGTTGACGATCGGGCAATCAAGTGAATCGACTCAATCAACCGAGCCGGATCACATCACCATCGATATTCTTTGGAGGGGAGATTAGAGCCGTTTGAAGAGATTTGTGAAATCTTTCGGGATTTCAAGGATCTTTAGGACTTATCCTTTAATTCTTGCTGTTTTCGATTTCTTTCTTTACTTTTCTTTGCTTATACTTGTGCCGATTTCTCATCTAATATTTTGCTGTTCTTGTTTGTTTTCCAGCATTGATTAAACTCAAGATCTCATCGTTTAAGTTGTTCTCCTATTGGCAGCACCCATTCGAACCCAAAAATCCCCAATTCCTAGGGTTTGGCCGATTGGATTTCTTTCAATTTGGGAATCAATTGTTTGCTGGAAATTGGGCATTCTTGGCCGAATCAATTCCTTGGCAGATTCGCATCTTTTCTTTCTTCTCAATTTCGTTTGATTCATCGATTCTATTTCTTTTCTTCTTGTTGCTCTTTTAATTGAATTTGGGAATTCTAAATTCAAATCTGATTCGGTTTAATCTTAATCTTTGTTTTTAATTTTCAGATCTGTTCGTTTAGAGCTTTCGTAGGAGTTTCCCGGGACTTGACGACTCGATCTTGGTCCAGCGCATTCCTCTATCATGAATTAAATGAGATGTTCCCATGTATGGAATGGCATTTAAAGGGAAGCAAAACATGAATTAAATGAGATATTCACCATGCATGGACGGCATTAATGAAAGCATGCAAGGGGGGACGTTATTGAACAGCATTAAAGCTGGTATTGCTTCGGGTACAGCAAAGAGCTGTTGTTTGGGGAATTTCCAAGTGACCATTCGGCCAAAGCATGTATATTGCTTAATTATTCAAGGCTGAACGTTTCATGCTTCCAAGGAGCATTAAAGGCCATTTTCAGGTTCCAAAGCTGATGCTTATTGCTATCTTGAACACACCAAAGGACTTGCAAATTTAGTCCAGCTCATTTAAGTTGATTGAAAGTATTTAGGAGCTATTTGTGTGCTCAAGACGTCATTTAAAGCTGCTGCTGGCCATCCGAATTTCCAAGGCTGATTATTGAAGGACATTAAAGATTGTTGATGCCATTGCCGTCCCCAAGGTCTAGGATTCTTCAAAGGAGACATGCTGATGTGATCCGGCTCGGTTGATTGAGTCGATTCACTTGATTGCCCGATCATCGACGAGAAGTTTGTTCGATTTTGTAGATAGATGGAGTTAGATGATTTTTTATAGCGGAAGTTGAGAAAATGGGTTCAAAAGATGGTTTGGATAGATATTTGATAGGCTCGGTGAAATAAAGAAATATTGTTTATAATTTAATAGTTAAAATGGAATGGAAAAATAGAACTCAAGCGAAGAACGATTCAATACTATATGAAGTATTGCCCCGGGACTTATATTGCTTAAGGTGGGTTTAATGGATTGTCGAAGATGGACCTTGACCCGTTACCTATAGAGAGGTAGGAACCAAAGGTATAAAAAGGTGGATGAACGCCACACCAGGATGGTGATAAGTTCAAGAAGTCGGGTTGACGCCACTAGCGAGCTAGATAAGTCAGAACGAGACTCGAACGAAAGAAGAGAGGAGGTAACCTCACAAGAACAAAAGTTCTATTAAGTTTAATTGATCAAATTCTGTAACCTTTTACAATAAACAAGTAAGCTATTTATAAGCCTAAAATGCCTATTGATATTCGGCATCTATGTTGTTCACACTAACTTAAATTCTGTTCACACAGGTATTTAACATGTTCACACAAATAGCATTAAAATCCAGTTCATGCTTGAAGATGGTACATGAATTGGCCGAACCATCATGATGCTTCACTTGATGCATTCATGCATCCTTAGCCTTGAAGAATCTACATAATTCCATGAATGTGCAGCTCTTTAATGATCCTACATCTCCCTTGGTTGAATGAGGCATTAATGTGCCTAAAATACTTGAATGGTCATCTTGAAAATGCATGAATCATGCATGAAACGTCCCATGTATTTTCCCCCCATAAATATGATCCATGAATCTTCAAATACATGAACTTTCAGCAACTCCCTCTTGCATGAACGTCCCAAATGCATGTGCTCCTTTAAATGCCATCCATTGAACCTCAATTGTGCATGCACACTCCCATACATTGAACCTATCATGCATGAACCTTGTTTAATTACTCTCCAAATTCAGCTCACCTACAAAAACACATGAACCAAAATTAAATCACATGAAATTTAGCTGAACAAACATTAATATAATTTAGACACACTAATTAAACATAAATTAAATTAGACAAATTTAATAAAGTCTTAACAAGACATATTAAATTCGGCCAAGACACATTTAAAACATGTAATAAGTCAAAACATAATTATGAGCTGTAGTAATTTAAGCTAAATTAATAAATTACTTAATTTATTCAGACATTAAAATAAATGAGTTTAAATAAACTTAAGCCAAGCTCAAACGAGCTAAAGTAAGCTAAATTAAGCTCATGTGAGCTAAATCGAGCTGGGAAAAACTAAGATTGAGCTTGTTGAGCTGAGATTGAGCTTCATCTTGCACTTGGGGCCCTCGTGTTTAGGCCAATCATGATAGCAACGAGTGGTGCCACAACATGATGCGATTGAGATCACATCACATGCATTTAAGGGCTACCATTTCACTCTTCAAAGCTCCTTGGAAGACGCCACTAGTGGCTTTGTACACTCCCTTGGCCGAACCTGGCATACCTTTTTCAATTCAAGGCTCCTCGTGTGCATCAAAGACACCTTTCAAGGCTGTTCGTGTAGCTCAATGGTCAGCCAAGCATTGAAGACGTTCCATGAATGTTTTCAGCTGAGTTAACACCATCTAGAAGCTGTCCATTTATCTACCTTTTGTGACCATTCGGTTTGACATTCAATATTAGTATAAATAGTTGTTTTGTAATCATTTTTTTGGTTAGACAATATTTTTTTAAAACTTATATGAAATTTGTTTACTTTGTGAGTTTGTTTTAAACTCTCATTGTTCTCCAAGGACTGGTTAGACTTATCAAGTAACCCTTGTGGCGTCAACCCATTTTTGTATTTTGAACTTATCACTTTGCACCCAAAGTGTGGCGTTCAAGTTATACCGAGGTTCCTATCATCTTTGATAGTGGGTCAAGGTTCCATTTTATTCATTTTCCATCCATACAACATTTAACCTTTCCTAAGTATTCGTATAAGTCCCGGGTTAACACACTTATATTGTGTTGGTTCAACTTGAATACTTGGTTTTCATTCACCTATCATCCTCAATACATTTCATAACCCCTTTTGAACTAAATTTGAGCCTTTATCTATTCTTTATTAACCTATTTCGTCCACCCTCAAGTATTACTCCAATTCACGATCGGGCACATCTACAACTCGACTCTCCTTCCCGAGCCGGGGCGTATCAACACTTGCCCTTACATAGGACACGTTTCAGCTGCTTCTAGACTCGTCAGCTAGAGTTGAGCTGGTGGAGCTGAGTTTGAGCTAGCTAGAAATGTACTGAGCTGAAATGAGCTGAAAATAATCTTTCAGAACTATTTCGAGCTGAAATGAGCTGCATGCACATATTTGAGCTTCAACTGAGCTAGAAATGAGGTCTTAAGCTGCTGTCTATTATTGTTTGAGCTTCAACCGAGCTAGAAATGAGATCTTAAGCTGCTGTCCATTACGTTTCCTTATGGTAAACAAAACAAACATGCATTAAAGTAATGCAAACTTATTGAAAACTTATTATCAAGCGGTAAACATAATGCAAACACACTTATATACTCAATGGAACTAATGCAAATGTTACACTTCAGTATGTAACGCATTATAGAGCTTAGTTTCTACACTAATACAAGCTGTAAACACTTGCAATCTTATTCATTAAAACACAAACAACATCGAATTAATACCAAAACATACTTAAATACACACATAATACATAGTAGAATCTAAATACGTCACATATCAGCATGCAATATGTTATAAAGCCTATGTTCTAAGGCATGAACATGATCGAATAAACCTGGAATCATAGCACAAGTAAGGAACAAGGCTTCCCTGAATTTCTTTGCCTTAGATCGAGTAATAGGTCCTAATGGTAAGACCTCCGGATCAGTTTGCTTTGTTGGTGTGAGCATGCGCACATCATCCCCCCTTCTGGAAAAGGATTTGTCCTCAAATCTGTAGAATCATCATAAGGGGTTAAATCAGTAACATTAAATGTGGCTCTCACATTGTATTCTCCCGGCAAGTCTAACTTGTAGGCGTTGTCATTCACTTTCTCTAACACCTGAAAAGGACCATCACTGATACGCCCCGGCCTCGTTGATGAATCTGAGTCGTTTTCGTTGCCCGATCGTCCAAACGATGAAGTTTTGTTCGTCTTGAATCAAAGAGTTATATTTGTTCAATGAAGATGTTTATGGTTCATTTAAGGTTAAAAAGGAATTGGTTGGTAAGGTATTTCGGCTAAGAAGAAGGAAAAACAAATATTAAAGGTAGGGAATTTTTCGGTTTAAGGTGAAATGGAAAGAAAGGCTTAAAAACAAGAATGAACCAACACTAAGGAAAATGTTGACCCGAATCTTATATGTCTTTAAGGTGGATGAAACGGATGAAAAAGGACCTCGACCCACTATCTATCAAAGATAGGAACCTCGGTATCAAATGAACGCCACACTTTGGGTTGAAAGTGATAAGTTCGAGTTTTGCAAAGAGCAAGGTTGACGCCACTAACTAGTAGATAAGCCAACGAGTCTTTGACGAAATTGAGAGAAGAAAATCTCACAAATCTTCAATATATTATCAAAATGGCAAAAAGTCCCTTACAATTGAAAATAACCAACTATTTATACTAGTATCTTATGCTAGCCGAATAGTCCATTCATGAACTTAACAATTAAGTAATGTACCTAATTAAAACATGAAACTTCTAGAAAAATGTCCAATGATGTTCTTGCCCATGTTCGGCCGAATGGGAGGTGAGTGGTTAGCTTCATGAATATGCATTGATGTACTTGGATAAATGTTCTTCATGCATGCATGGCTAGATTCGGCTAACTCCTTTAATGGAGCCTTTAATTCATGTTGTTTCACCATGAGTGGCTTAATTAAATGAAGCTTCATGAAGGATCAAACTTGGTGTGAACATCCAACTGAATGGTCATCATGGTGTGAACACAAGGTGTGAACACATGATCAATACATGAACCGTCCAATGCATGGTCCATCATTAATTTGATCCATGAATCTTCAAATACATGAATGACCATCATGAACATGCAAATGCCTCTTGATTGCCGTCCATTGAACCTTTCTATGCATGCACCTTGCATTAATTCCTTACATGCATGTGCCGTCCAAAGGGATGTACCTTCACATTCATTGAATCTACATGCATGAATCTGCCCAATGTATCTTCAAATTCGGGTGCACCTACATAAGACAAATGAACTTAATTAAAACATAATGTGAACATCCTAATTAACATTGTGACAACTTGAATATTAATAAACATGACACATAAATTCGGCTGGACAGATTTAATAAAGTCTTAAGCTAAACATATTAAATTCGGCTAAGACAACTTTAAAAACATGAAATAAATCAAAACATAATTATGAGCTGTAATAACTTAAACTAAGTTAATAAATACTCTAATTATTCAACCAATAAAATAAATGAGCTGAATTGTAGCTAAATTGAGCTCGATTGAGCTGACTTGAGCTCGAGTGAGCTGGAAACGAGCTAAACGGAGCTCAACGAAAAGGAATTGAACTATTTCAGCTTGCATGGATTTGCAAGCAATGCTTAGGGAGCTGGTCCAAAAGTGTGCCCGAGGCGTGGCCGTATCATCCCCTCCCTCTTTAAAGTGATTTGTCCCCAAATCGAGCCATTGGTTCACTCAATCGCAGCAACTTTTACTTAGCTTTCCTCGGTCGAACGGGATGGATTGGAATTGAGACAACTGAAAGGAATAACCATGAGTTAACAAAAATGGTTTCAAATAAATTTGTAATCCAAATGCAAGCAAAATAGAATAAGAAAATCCCATGGGAGTGGACGGATGCAAAGCAACATGTTCACAACCATGCAAACAAACTAATTTACTCGTTAATGCCTCGTCAATTATTCGAAACGTAAATGAACATGTTCTAAGGCAATCAAATGTCTCAAATCGTTTCCACAAGTCATAACCAATATGTGAATAACGAATCAAATCAACAAAACAATCTTTGGCACCACCTAAAGAGAACAACGATGTTTCAAAAAGTTCATGAGCCTTACCTTTAAAAGTAGTAAAACAAAGATCATTTTTAAATAAAGCTGAACAGTTAAACACATCACAATTTAAATTCCTTGCAACAACCAATTCTTCAACAAAAATTTTATTACCAACCGAATAGGGCAGAGAAATTTTAAAGTTATCGTAAATCATACCTTGTTTACCTCGAGGGATGGAAAAACAAGGATCATTTTTACCTTTTTCGATCATCATAAATCTTCTCTCCTCGGAAATGTAGTCTAGTCGAATCTCTGTGGCTGAATTAACCTTAACGAAATGAAATGCGAACTTCAAATACAACCACAAAAATGGATTAAGGAATGAATTTAAATTGAAATCAAAATTTTCATACCTCAGTTCCTTATTCAACACCCAATTATCAAAACAATAGAAATTGTTCACACAAAATTGATGAAGCTTGACTTTCCCATAAAACGAACCAAAATAGATTCCGGGTTTAAAAACTTGATTTTGAGTATTCATGCCAAAATGTAGCAAAAATTTCATTAAACCAAACACGTTAAACCAATGGGATTTTTGCATACACAGGGACAAACAATTAAAACTTTTTACATTCATCAATTCATACTTGCACAAATTCATGGATTTTCCACAAAGCGTTAATTGGTGCACAAAATTGTCACAAATGAAGAATTTAATCGCCTTTCGTGAAAAACCGTCATCACGCAAAATTAAACCTTTGGTTTGTTGATTGGAACAAAAATCAACCACATTCAGGGAGTAGCAATTAATCAGACCAAAATAAAGAGAGCGTTTAGAAATTAAGTCACTAAAAAGTATTTCAACAATTTTCAAACCTGGGGGTCGTGACTCGATCGTTAACATTTCCTCACCTCTCTTACCTTTGAACTCTTGAGGCACGTTTTCATCTTCAACCTTACCTATACTGACCATATGAAAATGTCTTTCATCGGAAAGGTAGTGAAGTTGAAAATTATCGTTTGATATCTCGGGCACCTGGAAAGAAGAAACAGAACAAGAACAAGTTTCATATGGATTAGTCGAAATGCTCCTCACTTTTTCTGGTTCGTTTATCTCTTTTTCTCTCGTTTCTTTTCTAATCTCAACTTCTTTTTTTCTCTTTTCATTTCCTCTCTCATTTTCACTTTTATTTTCGACCTCACTCTCTTTTTGGATTTCTTTTTCTTTTTCAATCTCTTTTTCTTTTCTTTCGATTTCTTTTTCTCGCTCGTACTCTTGTACAATCTCAATTTCTTTTTCGAATTCTTTCTCTTCATTTTCTTTTTCTCTCACTTTTTCGATTTCATTACAATGTGCAGTCGACACGAAAGAATCAAAAATATAATCATTTGCCCCGAAGGAAGAGAAAATATTTTCATAGGCTTCTCGTCCATCTCTTCGGGAACAATCCTCCGGGAAGGACTTATTTGAGTCATACGATGAATAACTCATCCTCTCTCGTTTGTCATGTCGAGAAGTTGCAAGCTCTAGGTTGTCGCATCTTGAATTCCTTGACGAATAGGAATCCCGATAAGAATCTCTTAGCGAATAGTCTTTGGACGCGTATCGCCGTGATGATCTCGACTCCGTTTCTCGACTTGGTGGATTTTGTTTTCGTCTGGCTCTTTCCTCCACTCGATCCAATCGATCATGCAATTTATCAAAATTTGATTTCACAATTCTACGTATCTCTTGCTTCAAATATTGGAAATCTGATTCGGAAAATTCTTGTGACATTTTTTTTAAAATGATTAAAATAAAATAAAAAGTAAATACCTCACCACAAAAATCTCACGTTTCACTCACAATGAAAATTGGATAACACTCCACTCGTGTTTACACTCTTTAATGGCTTTTTTTTCTCTCTAATGCTCTCTCAACACTCGTGCCTTTTTCCACTCAATCTCCTCTCATAATTTCGTAAGCGACTCGTCGTGACCTTATCGTAGTTCAATGGGTCGGCTTCAAATGGCTTTACAAGGGATTGATGTTAGGTTACGGGTAGGCTAAAAGAAACAAGAAAAGCTTTAGGCTAAGTGTGGCTTAGAAGATGAATGGAAGAAAATGCCAAACTTACAAACTCGAAACACTTTTTTTTTTACGGATATTTCACGTTCTTTTCATCCGCACCTAAACCGTATGCAATTTTTTTTTTTCAATTTTTTTTTCCTTCTTTTTTTTTCGGATTTTTTTTTTCGAAACTTTTTTTTAACTTTTTTTTTTTCGAAGCTACGATTTACGTACCTATTTCAAATTGACTTCGAGTGCTCGTACTTCTCGTTTTTACCAGCTCTGATACCAAATGATACGCCCCGGCCTCGTTGATGAATCTGAGTCGTTTTCGTTGCCCGATCGTCCAAACGATGAAGTTTTGTTCGTCTTGAATCAAAGAGTTATATTTGTTCAATGAAGATGTTTATGGTTCATTTAAGGTTAAAAAGGAATTGGTTGGTAAGGTATTTCGGCTAAGAAGAAGGAAAAACAAATATTAAAGGTAGGGAATTTTTCGGTTTAAGGTGAAATGGAAAGAAAGGCTTAAAAACAAGAATGAACCAACACTAAGGAAAATGTTGACCCGAATCTTATATGTCTTTAAGGTGGATGAAACGGATGAAAAAGGACCTCGACCCACTATCTATCAAAGATAGGAACCTCGGTATCAAATGAACGCCACACTTTGGGTTGAAAGTGATAAGTTCGAGTTTTGCAAAGAGCAAGGTTGACGCCACTAACTAGTAGATAAGCCAACGAGTCTTTGACGAAATTGAGAGAAGAAAATCTCACAAATCTTCAATATATTATCAAAATGGCAAAAAGTCCCTTACAATTGAAAATAACCAACTATTTATACTAGTATCTTATGCTAGCCGAATAGTCCATTCATGAACTTAACAATTAAGTAATGTACCTAATTAAAACATGAAACTTCTAGAAAAATGTCCAATGATGTTCTTGCCCATGTTCGGCCGAATGGGAGGTGAGTGGTTAGCTTCATGAATATGCATTGATGTACTTGGATAAATGTTCTTCATGCATGCATGGCTAGATTCGGCTAACTCCTTTAATGGAGCCTTTAATTCATGTTGTTTCACCATGAGTGGCTTAATTAAATGAAGCTTCATGAAGGATCAAACTTGGTGTGAACATCCAACTGAATGGTCATCATGGTGTGAACACAAGGTGTGAACACATGATCAATACATGAACCGTCCAATGCATGGTCCATCATTAATTTGATCCATGAATCTTCAAATACATGAATGACCATCATGAACATGCAAATGCCTCTTGATTGCCGTCCATTGAACCTTTCTATGCATGCACCTTGCATTAATTCCTTACATGCATGTGCCGTCCAAAGGGATGTACCTTCACATTCATTGAATCTACATGCATGAATCTGCCCAATGTATCTTCAAATTCGGGTGCACCTACATAAGACAAATGAACTTAATTAAAACATAATGTGAACATCCTAATTAACATTGTGACAACTTGAATATTAATAAACATGACACATAAATTCGGCTGGACAGATTTAATAAAGTCTTAAGCTAAACATATTAAATTCGGCTAAGACAACTTTAAAAACATGAAATAAATCAAAACATAATTATGAGCTGTAATAACTTAAACTAAGTTAATAAATACTCTAATTATTCAACCAATAAAATAAATGAGCTGAATTGTAGCTAAATTGAGCTCGATTGAGCTGACTTGAGCTCGAGTGAGCTGGAAACGAGCTAAACGGAGCTCAACGAAAAGGAATTGAACTATTTCAGCTTGCATGGATTTGCAAGCAATGCTTAGGGAGCTGGTCCAAAAGTGTGCCCGAGGCGTGGCCGTATCAATCACCACGCGGTAACAGCTTGGACCGCCTCTGGGCTGGAAATCGTTCCTTTCGGAAATGAACCCAAACCCAATCTCCTACTTCGAAGATGACTCGCTTTCTGCCCTTGTTTGCTTACTTTGTATACTGTTGAGTCCTTCGTTCGAGGTTCTCCTTAACCTGTTGATGCAATTTCTTCACGTATTCTGCTTTTGCTTTATCGTCCTTGTTCATCACCTGTTCCTGCGGCAAAGGTAACATATCTAGAGGCGTAATAGGATTAAAGCCATAAACAACCTCAAAAGGTGACATCTTAGTAGCAGAATGTACAGCATGGTTATAAGCGAATTCAACGTGTGGCAAACAATCTTCCCAAGTTTTGATGTTCTTTTTAATGATGGAACGAAGTAAAGTAGATAAAACTCTATTAACAACCTCAGTTTGCCCATCAGTCTGGGGATGACAAGTAGTAGAAAACATAAGTTTCGTACCTAGTTTGCTCCAAAGAGTCCTCCAGAAATGACTCAAAAACTTCACATCCCTGTCAGAAACAATCGACCTAGGAATACCATGTAATCGTACAACATCTTTAAAGAACAAGTTAGCCACATTAACAGCATCATCAGTCTTATGGCATGAAATGAAATGTGCCATCATCGAGAACCTATCAACCACAACAAATATACTATCCCGACCTGTTCTAGTTCGAGGTAATCCCAAAATAAAGTCCATTGAAATATCAGTCCAAGGGGATTCAGGAATAGGTAAAGGTAAGTACATACCATGTGGTGAAACCTTCGATTTTGCTTTCTTACATGTCACACAACGTTCACAGTAGCGTTCAACGTCCCGGCGCATCTTAGGCCAGAAAAGATGCTCTTTTAAAGTGTGTAACGTTTTAGTGACCCCAAAATGACCCATCAATCCACCTTCATGTGCTTCACAGATCAGTATATCACGCATTGAACCCTGTGGAATGCATATCCTATTTTCTTTGAAAAGATATCCATCATGCCTATAGAATTTTCCATCTGCACCTTTCTCACAAGCATTATACTTATCGCAAAAATCATGATCATCTGAGTATAACTGTCGAATATATGCAAATCCAATCAAATGTGAATCAAGATAACTCAATAGTACATATCTACGTGATAATGCACCAGCAACGACATTATCTTTCCCTTTTTTGTATCGAATGACATAAGGAAAAGATTCTAAGAATTCAACCCATTTAGCATGTCGTTTGTTCAATTTATGCTGACCTGTGATATATCGTAAAGCCTCGTGGTCAGTGTGGATCACAAACTCCTTAGTCAACAAGTAATGCTGCCATGTCTCCAATGCCCGAATCAGTGCATACATCTCTTTATCATAAACCGGATAATTCAATGTTGCTCCACTCAGTTTCTCGCTAAAATATGCAACGGGTGATGCGATCCCGGTCGCATCATGTTACGACACAACTCGACGCTACCGAGATTGGTCCAAACTGATATGACCCTGGTCAAGGATGCCCTTGATTTCAGCTTGAATTCAGCTCCTCAAGCTCCATTTAGCTTGCTTCAGCTCACCGAATTTTATTTTAGCTCACATGAGCTTAATTCAGCTCGTTTGAGCTTGGTTTAAATTCAATTCAGCTCATTATTAGCTTTTAGCTAAATTAATTTTATTTGCTGGAGTTTTAGACCATTTAAATAAGCATGTAAATAAGTTTCATTACAGCTTTTAAATATGTCTTAATTTATTACAAGTGTTTAATATGTCTTGATTTGGCTGAATTAAAGGTGTCTAGATGTCATTTAATTTGTCTAAATTATTACATGTTTTAAATTTGTCCAGCCGAATTTATGTGTTATGATTTGTTAATATTTAAGTTGTCTCAATGTTAATTAGGATGTTCACATTATGTTTTAATTAAGTTCATTTGTCTTATGTAGGTGCACCCAAATTTGAAGATACATTGGGCAGATTCATGCATGTAGATTCAATGAATGTGAAGGTACATCCCTTTGGACGGCACATGCATGTAAGGAATTAATGCAAGGTGCATGCATAGAAAGGTTCAATGGACGGCAATCAAGAGGCATTTGCATGTTCATGATGGTCATTCATGTATTTGAAGATTCATGGATCAAATTAATGATGGACCATGCATTGGACGGTTCATGTATTGATCATGTGTTCACACCTTGTGTTCACACCATGATGTCCATTCAGTTGGATGTTCACACACAAGGGTCTACTCAAGCTCCTTGTTCACACCAAGTTTGATCCTTCATGAAGCTTCATTTAATTAAGCCACTCATGGTGAAACAACATGAATTAAAGGCTCCATTAAAGGAGTTAGCCGAATCTAGCCATGCATGCATGAAGAACATTTATCCAAGTACATCAATGCATATTCATGAAGCTAACCACTCACCTCCCATTCGGCCGAACATGGACAAGAACATCATTGGACATTTTTCTAGAAGTTTCATGTTTTAATTAGGTACATTACTTAATTGTTAAGTTCATGAATGGACTATTCGGCTAGCATAAGATACTAGTATAAATAGTTGGTTATTTTCAATTGTAAAGGACTTTTTTGCCAAATTTCTGAATGAAATATAATTTTAGTGAGAAATTCACTCTCTTTATTCTCCAAAGCTCAAATTGACTTATCTTCAACGAGTGGCGTCAATCTGACTTTGTTCGAACTTATCACCCATTGGTGTGGCGTTCTTCATACCGTAGGTTCCTATTTTGCTAAATAGAGGGTCTCGGTTTTTATCCTATTTCCATTTCTTTCTTTGAAACCTTAAGCCCGGGTCCTTATTTGATAATAAGGGTTCGATCTTGTTTCATCGAATTACCCAGCAAACAACAATCCATTAAGCTCCTTTGTTCCTAAAGCCATCCAACTTCAAACACCAAGACTTGAATTTGATTCAATTCCGACACTACCTAATTTCGATCGGGAAAGATTACGACTCGTCTTTACATCCGAAACGAGCTCGTATCAGTTGGTATCAGAGCTAGCTAAATTAGGTACGTAAATCGTAGCTTCAAAAAAAAAGTTAAAAAAAAAGTTTCAAAAAAAAATCCGAAAAAAAAAGAAGGAAAAAAAATTGCAAAAAAAAAAAATTGCATACGGTCTAGGTGCGTACGAAAAGAACGTGAAATATCCGTAAAAAAAAAAAAAAAAAAGAGTCTGGAATCACTTCAACAAAAATTTTTCCGAAATCATATTATACACCCTTTTATACCCCTTTGAGTGAAATTTCACACTATTAAAAAAAAATTCAATTCGTGAATTCATTTTATACGCCACATCTTGAAGCCTTTCTTTCTTTTGAGCCTACCCTAAACCATACGATTTTCCCTTGTTTAGCCTTTGAAGCCGACCCACAAGTGGGATAAGTCTAAGGTAGCTTTTTAGAATATTGAGAGTTGGAATTGAGTGGAAAAAAAGGCAAGAGTGTTTGGTGAGACCATTCGAGAGAAGTAAAAGCCAAATTTGTGCGAATTTTTCTTTGCGAGTGAAACGTGAGATTTTTGTGGTGAGAATTAAATCATGTTTCAAGAAGAATTTTCTGAATCAGATTTCCAATATTTAATGCAAGAAATGCGTAGAATGGTGAAATCAAATTTTGATAAATTGCATGATAGATTGGATCGAATAGAGACAAGAGCCCAACAAAAACAAATTCCATCGAGACAAGAGACGGAGTTAAGATCATTCCGACGACACCACTCGACAAGAGACTCTTATCAAGACGTCTATTCAACAAGGCGTTCGAGACCAAGAGAAGCAAACTACGAGTTTGAGTCCTTCCGAGATGATATACAAAAAGGTAATCATGTCTCTACAAATGCCTCAATTTATTCAACTACGAAGGATTATTTACGAAGAGGCGAACGTGTTTCAAGAATGTCAAAGTACTTGAATACGGAGGGTTATTCACAAAGAGATGATCGTGACTTGCATGATGAATCTGCCATTTCTTTCAAACGAGAAGCTTGTCGTTATGGTTCTTATAAGTTATCATCTTCTTGTAATGAAAGAACAAGACAAAAAGAAAATAGAAGAAAAGAAAAACAAGAGATGTTGATGCAAGAAAATGAACGAATCTTGAATGAAATTGAGAGAAGAAAAAAAGAAATGAGAGAAAAAGAAAAAGAAATAAAAGAAAAAGATGAAAATGAGATTTCAAAAAGAAAAGAGAGTGAAAAGCAAAAAGAGATTGAAAAAGAAGAAAAAGAAAGAGTGGAAAAAGAAATTGAAAGAGAGCTTCAACAGAACTTGAGTGGAAAAGAAAAAGAGTTTGCCAAAGAAAATTGTGAAAGAGATGAGAGAGAACAAGAAAAAGTGAGCGTTGTTTTTACTAACCCACATGTGCGTTGTTCTTGTTCTATTTCTTCTTTTCAGAATTCTAAAGATTCGTGCGACGATTTTCAATTACAATACTTCCCTGATGAGAGGCGATTCAAGTTGATTCAGAAAGGTAAGAACATAGAAGACCCTTGTCCACCGGCACATAAAGGTAAGAAAGGTGAGGGATCTATGCCGTGTGAGTCTCCATTATTCCACTTGAATGTTTGTGATAATATTGATGATGATTTAGTCTTTGAAAAGGTTTCATGTCTTGACATGGCTAATTGTCATTCTTTGTTTGATGATAATTTTATTTTAAATGGAGGCATGAAGAGTTGTGTATTTGACGTGATTCGTGTTGAAAATTTTGTTGATAATATTGGATTATTTCAGCTTGTGCAAATTTTGGACGTGCGAGATTGGAGGTATCCACATAAAAGGTTTGATTTATTCAATTGTCATGGTTATGTGAATCTTTTATATTTTTACACGAAATCCTTTTGTATAAGCATGCCTGTGAGAATGAAATTTTTACTGCATTATGGAATAAGTGATCAAAATCGTGAGTTCAAACCTGGAATTTGCTATGTTGACTCGTTTCGTGGGAAACTTGGGCATTCCAAACTTAGTGCAAACGATTTGATTGATGTTGTGGATTTTGAAAAATATTTGTATCCTGACACAAATGATTGTTTTCCTTTGGTTAGCCTTGAAGTGTATGTTTTGAACGATGAATGCAAGAATAAAGTTAGTACAAATTGCGATGCTGATCTGCAAACAAATGAAATTGTAATCCAACGTCTTTGGTATTTTTTGACTACGCAAGATGAAAACCCATATAAATCTATTTCTGACATTGATCGTGTTGAAAATGCTGTTGAGTTTGATTGCGTACGATCATGTATGGTTATTTGTCTTTTGAACCGATTGAGTTCACTTGTTTGCAATAATGACATATCAAGACTGTTTGATAATTTGAGATATGCAAGTGTTGATCAACTAAGACTTTGGATGCATGATCGATTGAAAGAATTTTTTATTTATTTTGGATGTAAATTGAGCTTGATTCCTTTGCTCTCTCAACCACCAAAGATGGAGAGTCAAATTGAAAAGCTTCAACTACAATATACTCCCGAGGAGCGAAGGTTTGTGTTGACCGAGCAAGGTAAAAATGATCTTTGTTTTACTACTTTTAAAGGTAAGGCTCATGAACTTTTTGAAACATCGTTGTTCTCTTTAGGTGGTGCCAAAGATTGTTTTGTTGATTTGATTCGTTATTCACATATTGGTTATGACTTGTGGAAACGATTTGAGACATTTGATTGCCTTAGAACATGTTCATTTACGTTTCGAATAATTGACGAGGCATTAACGAGTAAATTAGTTTGTTTGCATGGTTGTGAACATGTTGCTTTGCATCCGTCCACTCCCATGGGATTTTCTTATTCTATTTTGCTTGCATTTGGATTACAAATTTATTTGAAACCATTTTTGTTAACTCATGGTTATTCCTTTCAGTTGTCCCAATTCCAATCCATCCCGTTCGACCGAGGAAAGCTAAGTAAAAGTTGCTGCGATCGAGTGAACCAATGGCTCGACTTGAGGACAAGTCGTTCTAAAGAAGGGGGGAATGATATGACCTTGGTCAAGGATGCCCTTGATTTCAGCTTGAATTCAGCTCCTCAAGCTCCATTTAGCTTGGTTCAGCTCACCGAATTTTATTTTAGCTCACATGAGCTTAATTCAGCTCGTTTGAGCTTGGTTTAAATTCAATTCAGCTCATTATTAGCTTTTAGCTAAATTAATTTTATTTGCTGGAGTTTTAGACCATTTAAATAAGCATGTAAATAAGTTTCATTACAGCTTTTAAATATGTCTTAATTTATTACAAGTGTTTAATATGTCTTGATTTGGCTGAATTAAAGGTGTCTAGATGTCATTTAATTTGTCTAAATTATTACATGTTTTAAATTTGTCCAGCCGAATTTATGTGTTATGATTTGTTAATATTTAAGTTGTCTCAATGTTAATTAGGATGTTCACATTATGTTTTAATTAAGTTCATTTGTCTTATGTAGGTGCACCCAAATTTGAAGATACATTGGGCAGATTCATGCATGTAGATTCAATGAATGTGAAGGTACATCCCTTTGGACGGCACATGCATGTAAGGAATTAATGCAAGGTGCATGCATAGTATAAATAGTTGGTTATTTTCAATTTATGTTCACACACAAGAGTCTACTCAAGCTCCTTGTTCACACCAAGTTTGATCCTTCATGAAGCTTCATTTAATTAAGCCACTCATGGTGAAACAACATGAATTAAAGGCTCCATTAAAGGAGTTAGCCGAATCTAGCCATGCATGCATGAAGAACATTTATCCAAGTACATCAATGCATATTCATGAAGCTAACCACTCACCTCCCATTCGGCCGAACATGGACAAGAACATCATTGGACATTTTTCTAGAAGTTTCATGTTTTAATTAGGTACATTACTTAATTGTTAAGTTCATGAATGGACTATTCGGCTAGCATAAGATACTAGTATAAATAGTTGGTTATTTTCAATTGTAAAGGACTTTTTTGCCAAATTTCTGAATGAAATATAATTTTAGTGAGAAATTCACTCTCTTTATTCTCCAAAGCTCAAATTGACTTATCTTCAACGAGTGGCGTCAATCTGACTTTGTTCGAACTTATCACCCATTGGTGTGGCGTTCTTCATACCGTAGGTTCCTATTTTGCTAAATAGAGGGTCTCGGTTTTTATCCTATTTCCATTTCTTTCTTTGAAACCTTAAGCCCGGGTCCTTATTTGATAATAAGGGTTCGATCTTGTTTCATCGAATTACCCAGCAAACAACAATCCATTAAACTCCTTTGTTTCTAAAGCCATCCAACTTCAAACACCAAGACTTGAATTTGATTCAATTCCGACACTACCTAATTTCGATCGGGAAAGATTACGACTCGTCTTTACATCCGAAACGAGCTCGTATCACAAACTCGAGGGGCCCAAGTGCAAAATGAAGTTTTTAATTTTAGTTTGTCAATTTGGCTGCTGGAAAATAAGGACTATGATTCATTAATTTTTAGTTATTTTAGTTTGTGTTTTTAATTATGTCATAGTTTGCACATCATTAATATGTGTTCTGCATTTAATAAAGTCATGCATTATGTAACTTTCATGTTAGTTAAGTTTGCATCATTAAATTAAGTCAAGTTAGTTTAATTATGTAACTTTCATGTTAGTTAAATTTGCATTTCAAAACCATGCATTTAAGCATCTTAGTTTAATAAATGAGTTGCTGGACATTTATTCAACTCATCTTAGTTTTAATTAATAAGTGTTTTTTTGCTGAACTTTATTTAATAAGTGTTGTTCTTAATTGATCTAGTTCCTAGGATTATTTATTGATGCATAAATTAAGTTTTTAAATTATTCTTCTTTAATTAAACTAGTTGCTGGAATAATTATTGTATATATGTTTTAGTTCATTTATTTAAGTAAGTTTAATGTTTGTTATGATTAATAAGTGTTTTCATTTGTTTAATAAACTCATTTTAATGTGTTTATTGTAGGTGACTTTTTAGCTTATAGTGGTTACAATTCAAGGCTGTTACACATTTAATTAAGTGGCTGTTCAAGTTCTTTTGAGTTACAATTA
The DNA here is from genome assembly GCF_007990345.1 of Gossypium hirsutum. NCBI lineage: Eukaryota > Viridiplantae > Streptophyta > Magnoliopsida > Malvales > Malvaceae > Gossypium > Gossypium hirsutum. The sequence goes on from NC_053442.1 coordinate 35,207,078, forward strand.
AAGGGGCTGTTAAAAAAGGAGCTTAAAGATCATTAAAAGGAGTTTTTAAAGAGCATTTTATGCCCTTTAAAATTCAGCAGCAACTCTTCCATTTCCAGCCGTTTTTGGAGCTTTCAAGAGAAATTATTCAAGCCTTTGAATGTCATTAAGGAGCTGGTTAAGAGATGGTGTCTATTCAACTAGCCAAGGACAACTCAAGAGTCATTTTCTAAGCCATTAAAGACATTCAAATCAGCTGAATTAAAGTGATTTTATGGAAGGAGTTATTTGGTTCAAAGAATAAGAAAAGACATCATTTTTTTTATGGCACATTAAGTGGATGTTTTTGACCATTCGGTTACCTTGTTTTAGCATTATAAATAGATGTAATCAGCCATAGAGAGAGGACTTTTGCTGAATATAGATGTTATATTTGAATTGTGAGCTATCCAATTCTCTTTGTTCTTACGGAATTGATTTGACTTATCAAGCATAGCTTGTGGCGTCCATCTTTTCTTTGTTTACCGAACTTATCACCTTTGGTGTGGCGTTCAATATACCTTTGGTTCCTATCATAGTTGATAGTGGGTCAAGGTTCCTTTCCTGTTTCCTTTAACTGAAAAACACCTAAAGACCATTTTGAGATTCGGGTCAACAGTTCGTTATTGTTGGTTCATTTTCGGTCTTAGCCAATTAATTTGTTATTGTTTCATCTTTATTTTGTTTATTACCTTTGTTTGAAGCCATTATCTCTATTTTGTTTCATTTTAAAACTGAAACGAATCCATCCTTACTCAATTCACGATTGGGCAACACATACGACTCAAAACATCACGAGACGAGTTCGTATCAAATTGGTATCAAAGCTAGTGAATTTGGAGTAAGAATCGACATTGTCGGCAATACGGTATAGTAGTTTCTTCAAAAAAAATTTCGAAAAAAAAATTCAAAAAAAAATTCAAAAAAAAATTTGGTTTCCATTCAAACTCAAGAGATTGGATATCAAGTTGAAAAAAAAATTCGTGAAAAAAAAAATTAGTGAAAAAAAATTCGTGAAAAAAAAGAAGAAGCTAGTTTTGAAATTTTGTTGTTGTTTGCTGCCCAAATTATAGTTATTACTACCTTCTACTATTTCGCCACATCCAACCTTTCATTTCTTGTTTCAAGCCTACTTTCCTTTGTCCTACAATATTCTTACCAAGCCCAAACATCAAGGTTGTAAGCCGACCCACAACAACTGCTTATTAAGTTTAAATAATTCCTAAGAACTTAGAGAGGAGGAGTGAGTGGAAAGAGGCAAGAGAGTAGTGAGTTTATTCGAGAGAAAAAAAAAGCCAAGTGTGTGAGATTTCTTTGTGAGTGGATAGTGAGATTCTTTGTTGTGAGCTCTTAAAAAAATGTCACGAAGTCTAGAAAAAAATTCAGACAAGGGAGTTGGATTCCGTCCTGTAAGAATTGTTGGAGGAAGTGTGCCAGATTTTACACTCCAAGCCTTTACGCATGAAATGGAGCATCTATTTGATCGAAAACTCAAACCCATCAAGAAACGATTGGATCGTGTCGAAGAGCAGAGTCATCGAGCAAGAACCCAATGGGAGCAAATTTATCCAAATGAAAGGACGGAAATGAGATCATCAAGGAGACGAACATTCGACGAATATGTGAAAAGAGACCCTTATCCAGATTCCTATTCTTCAAGGAATTTAGGCCGAAATAAATCCAGCTATGAGTTTGAAGCCTATCAAGGTAACGAATGAGAAAGTACAAGTCATTCTTCGTATGCATAAAAGTATTCATCTACGGAAAAATCCTTACGAAGAAGTGAATGTGTTTCGTATAAGAACTCATCCATAGAGGTTTATTCACGAAGAGTTGATCGTGACTCTTATGAAGATTCTTCCATTTCTTTCCAACGAAAAGTCTATTGTTCTGATTCTTTTGTATTATCTCCATTTTGTAATAAAGTTGAGAGAAGAAAAAGAGTGACGAGAGAAAAAGAAACCGAAAAAGAAACAAAAATTGAAAAAGAGAAAAAGATTGGAGAAAGAAAAGAAAGAGTGCGAGAAACAAGTGTTGTTGAAAATGAAAGAGAATTGATGAGTGAAAAGTGAGTTTTCAACAAACAAAGAGATTGTGGAAAAAGAAAGAGAAGTTGAAAAATAAACTAGTGGAAAAGATGAAAGTCAACAAGAAAAAGCAAGGAATGTTTTTACTAACCAATCTGCAAGTTGTCCTCATATTGTTTCTTCTTTCCAGGTTTCTAGAGATTCAAATGATAAGTTTCAACTTCATTACCTTCCTGATGAGAGACGATTCCTTTTGATCGAAAAAGGTAAGGTTCAAGCGCTTAAAGGTAAGCAAGGTAAGGAGTTTTTAGTCAATGAATCATGGCAATCAGGTTTGAAAGTTGTTGATAAAATCTCCGATAACTTAGTTTTAAAAACATCTCCTTATTTTGATTTGGTTAATTGTTACTCGCTATTTGTGGTTGATAAATTCGTTTTAAGTGGAGGCATGAAGAGTTGTTCACTCAATAAGTTTTGTGTTGAAAAATCTTTTGATGTTGTTCGATTAAATCCACAAATACAAAATCTGATCATGTTTGATAAAGAGCTTTCATGTGAAACGCTTAATCTGTTTGATCGTGATGGTAATGAAAATTTTTTAACTCTTAGCGTGAGATCTTCGTATATTTGCATGAGATTTGAGAGATTTGATTGTTTGAATTTATTTTTGCCTACATCTTCTTTATTTGGCATGTGTGATGTCTTGGTGAAAGTGAAGTTTTTGTTACGTTACAGAATGACCGATCAAAACCATGTTTTTAAACCCGGAGCCTGTATTCCTAAGTTGACGTCAAGCGAAGGTGAGTATCAAAATTGTATTTTGAATCAATGTGTTGACCCCTTCTAATTTGCTTCAAATTTTATCTTTATTTAGTTCAAAAACCAAACATGTTAATTTAGTTCGAAAATCAAATTTTTGATTCTGGAGGTTGATGTGATCCGGCTCGGTTGATTGAGTCGATTCACTTGATTGCCCGATCGTCGACGAGAAGTTTGTTCGATTTTGTAGATAGATGGAGTTAGATGATTTTTTATAGCGGAAGTTGAGAAAATGGGTTCAAAAGATGGTTTGGATAGATGTTTGATAGGCTCGGTGAAATAAAGAAATATTGTTTATAATTTAATAGTTAAAATGGAATGGAAAAATAGAACTCAAGCGAAGAACGATTCAATACTATATGAAGTATTGCCCCGGGACTTATATTGCTTAAGGTGGGTTTAATGGATTGTCGAAGATGGACCTTGACCCGTTACCTATAGAGAGGTAGGAACCAAAGGTATAAAAAGGTGGATGAACGCCACACCAGGATGGTGATAAGTTCAAGAAGTCGAGTTGACGCCACTAGCGAGCTAGATAAGTCAGAACGAGACTCGTACGAAATAGGATAGGAGGAAACCTCACAATCAAGTTTTCAATAATCAAATTCTGTAACCTTTTACAATAAACAAAATAAACTATTTATAGGCTCTCTAATGCCTATTAAAATTCAGCTACTAATGTGTTCACACAACAATTAAAAATGTTCACACTTCAAGCATTAAATCTCTGTTCATGGATAGTGTAAGTTCATGCATGGTTGAATAATCATGTTTCTTCCCAAAACCCGTTCATGCATGCTTAACCAATAAGAAAGCTTCCTTGTTCCATGAATGTGCATCTTCAATTCATATCCAACCCCTCTTGGACGAATGCTAGGTGCATGGGTCATGCATCTCTCTTAATTAAAACTTTAATGATGGGCTGGTTCATGAATGGAAGCATGTACCTTGTAAATTCGTTCTCCCCTTTGTACATGCACATTATACATTCAATGTGATGAATTAAGGTAATATTCCCTCCCTTTGGACGTTCATGAATCCACCCATACATGTATAGGAGCTGATTGGTCAAATTTAGGTGTGAATGGCTTAGATGCTGCCTTGGGAATACGATTGGCCAAGCTTGTGCTTTAAGTTGCTGGACACCTTTTGGCCAAATAGGTGCCTTGGGGAGCCAAATGGATCAGCCACCATTCATTGAAAGAGGCCTTACATGCACCGTCCCATACATTGAACCTATCATGCATGAACCTTGTTTAATTACTCTCCAAATTCAACTCACCTACAAAAACACATGAACCAAAATTAAATCACATAAAATTCAGCTGAACAAACATTAATATAATTTAGACACACTAATTAAACATAAATTAAATTAGACAAATTTAATAAAGTCTTAACAAGACATATTAAATTCGGCCAAGACACATTTAAAACATGTAATAAGTCAAAACATAATTATGAGCTGTAGTAATTTAAGCTAAATTAATAAATTACTTAATTTATTCAGACATTAAAATAAATGAGTTGAAATAAACTTAAGCCAAGCTCAAACGAGCTAAAGTAAGCTAAATTGAGCTCAAACGAGCTAAATCAAGCTCATGTGAGCTAAATCGAGCTGGGAAAAACTAAGATTGAGCTTGTTGAGCTGAGATTGAGCTTCATCTTGCACTTGGGGCCCTCGTGTTTAGGCCAATCATGATAGCAACGAGTGGTGCCACAACATGATGCAATTGAGATCACATCATACCCTCCCTCTTGAAGACGATTTGTCCTCAAATCGGGCCACTTGCTCGCGAAAAATTTTTCGAGATCACAAGCCCTTTTGTTCATGATCCGAAAAGTATTGTTTTTAAAACTCCAGGAACCACAAATGGTTTGAAAAGAAAATGATTTAGTTCCATGCCCTCCCTCTTTAGGAGGAAACCATTCCAAAGTGTCACCTACATAGAAATGGAACGAATTAGTGACACTAAAATTTATAAACTCAAACGATCTTTTCAGAATCTTATTCAAAATTAGAATGCATAATCCAATGCCGGGATCAAATGTAGAAGTGGATCTTACCTGTTCACAATGGTTTTCCATACTTGGTAATAAAGGATGCATCAGAATCAAATCAAATTTATAATCAAAATTTATCAAGGAGTCCTCCAAATGATCATGTAATCTAAGTTCCACTCGATCAATCTTACTTAAACATGCAGAATTTATATAGCAAGGCAGATTTGAGACACCATCTTCAAATTCAAATGCACTAACCATTTTACATGCCATCGTCTTATCACATATTCGGATCAAAAGAAAATTAAACAAGCATGCCTTTAAACATTCATATGTCTTGATTCTGTTAAACAAAAATAAACAACATTCTCCACAATCAAAAATTTGATTTTGTCTTAACAAGCCAACAAGATTCACACGTCTCGTTTTCAAACTTAGTGACAAAGCATCATACAAGCAACGATTGTTTACTTGGTCATTCAAACAAAATTTACAATGCTTGCCTTCTCTCAAAGATGAACCAGAATAGCGAACTCCAGGGTTGAACACACGATATTGTTCACTCGTTCCAAAATGCAGTGTGAATTTCTTAATTACCAACAATTCACACAAGTGGAACAAAAAGAATTTGAGCATGCATATGTTCTGATGTGATCCGGCCCGGATTAATTGAGTCGATTCACTTGATTGCCCGATCGTCGACGAGGAATAGTTGAGTTATCGGAAATAGGATGAAATAAGGCTAAAGATGCGGAAGCTTTCAAATGGTTTTAAAGGTTGGCTAAGGTGATGGTAAATTTATAAGGGTAGTAGGCTCGATTTAAGTATAAAAATAAGAAAAATGGATAGTTGATAAATGAAGGCTCGGTTTTGTAAAAAGATATTATAGTTGGGTAAAATCTAGGATAGTCGGTGGAATGGATAAATGAGCTTAAACACCAGAAACGATTCAACACTAAAAGTGTCACCCCGATTTCTATTCGGTTCAAGGTGGGATTGCGGAATTGTAGAAGGTTGAACGCCACACCAAAGCAAGGTGATAAGTTCAAAAGAGAACGATAGACGCCACTAGCACGCTAGATAAGTCAGATCGAAACTCGTACGAATTTAGAGAGGAGAAAACTCACTCTTTGAACAAAGTTCATTCAAATGATCAAAAGTCAAAAAAAGTCCTTTACAAATGAAAGAAAACAAATATTTATAGGCACATAGATGACCATTCAAATTCGGCATCTAGGTGTTCACACAATAATAAAAACGTTCAGGACGTTCATGCACTTGTATGGACCATGTATCTTCATAATTAAACACTTTAATGGCATGTAAGTTCATAAATGGTAGCATGAACCTAGTAAATTCGTTCTCCCCTTTGTGCATGCACTTAATTCAATCAATGTGTTGAATTATTGAGTTAATTCCTTCCCTTGGACGTTCTTGAACCCATCCATGCATGTGTAGTAGCCGATAGGTCAATTCAAAGTGTGAACATGCTCAAGGAGCTCTATGGTCAACATAGAATTAGTTAGCAGCTACTTCTTGGCTGAATAAGTGCCTTGGAAAGTTAAAAGACAGCCACCATACATGCACTTAAGCCATTCATGCATTCTATCATCCCATGCATTTGATCCATTCATGGACTAGCCTTTAATGTCCATACATGCATTCGACACATGCATGAATTTGTAGAAACATTGCATCTAGCCGTACATGCACCAGCATTTAATACTTCTTCATTCATGAGTGTGGAATGCCCAAAAGAGATGTTTCTTCATTCATACATTGTACCGTCCAAAGGAATGTACCTACATGAAATAAACAAGTCATTAAGACATCTCATGAACACTCATAAATTCGGCATGATGTGAACACATTAATGTCATGCATTAATTCGGCTATGTGAACATAATCAATTTATATAATGACAATGATATATTAATAACAAATATTAATATAAGACAAGTTTAATGCTTAAATGAATATGTGCAAATTTTATTTAATGTATTAAAGACAAAACCGAGTTTAAACTAAAATGAGCTAAGTTTTAGCTCGTGAGCTAAAGTTGAGCTGAGGCTAAACTGATGTCTTAATGACTTGTTTATTTCATGTAGGTACATTCCTTTGGACGGTACAATGTATGAATGAAGAAACATCTCTTTTGGGCATTCCACACTCATGAATGAAGAAGTATTAAATGCTGGTGCATGTACGGCTAGATGCAATGTTTCTACAAATTCATGCATGTGTCGAATGCATGTATGGACATTAAAGGCTAGTCCATGAATGGATCAAATGCATGGGATGATAGAATGCATGAATGGCTTAAGTGCATGTATGGTGGCTGTCTCTTAACTTTCCAAGGCACTTATTCAGCCAAGAAGTAGCTGCTAACTAATTCTATGTTGACCATAGAGCTCCTTGAGCATGTTCACACTTTGAATTGACCTATCGGCTACTACACATGCATGGATGGGTTCAAGAACGTCCAAGGGAAGGAATTAACTCAATAATTCAACACATTGATTGAATTAAGTGCATGCACAAAGGGGAGAACGAATTTACTAGGTTCATGCTACCATTTATGAACTTACATGCCATTAAAGTGTTTAATTATGAAGATACATGGTCCATACAAGTGCATGAACGTCCCAAGGAGATGAATGCAACCTTTTGGTGCACATACAAGTCACTTGAAGCCTTTCTTTATGACTGAGCATTCATGCACAAACTAAGGGGGAAGAAAGTGTCCATTCAGCTAGTGCATGAATCTGCCGAATTTATGAACTATTTTAATACATTAGTGTGAACGTTTTTATTATTGTGTGAACACCTAGATGCCGAATTTGAATGGTCATCTATGTGCCTATAAATATTTGTTTTCTTTCATTTGTAAAGGACTTTTTTTGACTTTTGATCATTTGAATGAACTTTGTTCAAAGAGTGAGTTTTCTCCTCTCTAAATTCGTACGAGTTTCGATCTGACTTATCTAGCGTGCGCTGAGGCTAAACTCCTAAGCTGAAGTTGAGCTAAGGTTTAGCTCGTGAGCTAAATATGAGCTAGGAGTGAGCTCGGTTTAGCTCAGGCAAGTTGGATCGAGCTTGAATAAGCTGGATTTGAGCTAGACGGAGCTCGTGGAGCTGGAAACGAGCTGGGATCAGCTTGACAACATGTCAATGCTCGGCTTGACAGACTTGCTCGATGAAGTTCACGGGGTGTGCTCGTATCATGTTCAAACATTCATACATCGTAAATCTCATTCGAATAGACTTGTTCAAACATGGGGAATTTACGCAAAAAATAGAAAATTCAAATTATCACCACACATAAGTAGACTAGGCGTTTCACATGCCAACTTTTTATCACAAGAGTTCAAAATTTGTTTGTGCGGATTTATTCGTACTTCAGTAAAATTCTTGCCAATACCATACTCATCAATAGGAAAACACTTCTTACCACTATGGAAGGTGTAATCACCATCATTCATAATATGATAATCAAACAAATCGAACTTTGTATGTGAATAATCTTTATCGCACACTATCACACTTTGTTCATGCTGATCTAATCGAACGCCTTCAATAAAATTGCCAGCAACAAACTTATCATAGAAAAAACTTTTCAAAGCACTAGTTGAAACAAAATCATAAATAATAGATGAACGAAAATTAACCAATTCAATGGGGAAAACAATTTCGCAAAAACAATTTTCAGCAATCTTGTCATAAACATGTGAGTAAATGAGTTGAAACTCGCTCAACAAGGAACCCTTACCTTGCTTACCATTGGAAATGTGACAATCATTTTTATCTTCCAACTTACCTCTTTCAATCAATTGAAAACGTCTCTCGGTAGAAAGGTAATAAAGTTGGAACCAATCCGTGGATGGAATCTTGCAAACCTGAAACAAAGAAAAATCACAAGGTAATTTCGAAAGGGGGTTAGCAAAAGAATTCCTCTCTTTTTCGTGATTACTCACTTCACTCGTTTCTTTTATAGACTCTCTTTCTTTTTCACTTGATTTCTTTTCAAGCTCTCTTTCAATTTCTTTTTTCGCTTTTTCTTTTTCAATTTTCTTTTCTTCATTTTCTTTTTCTCTCACTTTTTCGATTTCTTTTTCTTTTGCAATTTCTTTTTCTTTTTGTTTTCTTTCAATATCTTTTTCAATCTCTTTCTCCTTTTCTCGCTCAATGGATTGCTTCATTTTGAATTGGTCTTCTTGCACTTGTTCCGGTGTGAGCGGCGCTAAAGTGATTTTCCTTCCTTGATGCTTGAAGGAATACCTATTGGTACGTTCATCGTGAATGACCTTACGATCCGATTGCCATGGTTCTCCTAGCAACAAATGGCAAACTTGAATAGGCACAACATCACAAAGGACTTCGTCTTGGTATCTTCCGATGGAAAATGCAACACACACTTGTTGAGTAACTTCAAATTTGCCTTCAACACCAAGTCCTTGCAGTTGACAGGGTCGTGGATGCTTGGTAGTGGCCAAGCCAAGTTTTTTTACCGTTCGAATACTAGCCATGTTTGACCTACTTCCACCATCAATAATGAGGCAACAAACTTTATCGTGGACATGGCAACGCGTGTGAAACATATCTTCACATTGTGGTTCATTTTCCAATCTTTGAAGGATTGCACTAATCTTGATGTCAACGATAGTAGGTGTCAAATCTTCTTTATCTTTGTCGAATTGTCGAAATTCAGATCGCATTATCCTTTGCATTTCTTGTCTCCACATTTGGAATTCAAATTCAAAAAATTCTTCAGACATACTTCAACAAAATATTAGAAAACAAAAGTTAAATTAGAAAGAAAAATAATTCTCACCACAAATCTCTCAAGTTCGCTCAAAAAGAAAAATTCACTCACTCGTGTTTGAACTCTCTTTTAGGCTTTTTTCGAATGAACTCACGCTCTCTTGCCTTTTACCACTCGACCTCGTCTCACAAATTCGTCTCGATAGACTTAATTTGCTGCTTGAGGGTCGGTTTCAAAATGGGTTACAAGGAATAATGTCGGGTGTAGGGTAGGCTGAATAAAGAAGAAAATTGGTTTAAAATGTGGCGTTGGGATGGTAAATAATGGTAGGAAGGGAAACTTGATGATCGGAGTAAATAAGAGAAGAAAATAAAAACTCGCAAGACTTTTCACTTTTTTTTAAACTTGATTTTTTTTGCTCACCTTTTTTTCTTTTCTTTTTTTTGCTCGATTTTTTTTTCACTTTTTTTTTAATTTTTTTTTTCAATCAAATTTTTTTTTGAATTTTTTTTGATTTTTTTATTACTCCAATACAATAGTAAGCTAAATACAAGGGAAAAAAATTAAATTACAACTCAAAATTTTTTTTGATTTTTTTTTCACGTTTCGAACCTACTTACGGCCTGATACGAACATCGGTACTCCTCGTTTTAGTAGCTCTGATACCAAATGATGTGATCCGGCTCGGTTGATTGAGTCGATTCACTTGATTGCCCGATCGTCGACGAGAAGTTTGTTCGATTTTGTAGATAGATGGAGTTAGATGATTTTTTATAGCGGAAGTTGAGAAAATGGTTCAAAAGATGGTTTGGATAGATGTTTGATAGGCTCGGTGAAATAAAGAAATATTGTTTATAATTTAATAGTTAAAATGGAATGGAAAAATAGAACTCAAGCGAAGAACGATTCAATACTATATGAAGTATTGCCCCAGGACTTATATTGCTTAAGGTGGGTTTAATGGATTGTCGAAGATGGACCTTGACCCGTTACCTATAGAGAGGTAGGAACCAAAGGTATAAAAAGGTGGATGAACGCCACACCAGGATGGTGATAAGTTCAAGAAGTCGAGTTGACGCCACTAGCGAGCTAGATAAGTCAGAACGAGACTCGTACGAAATAGGATAGGAGGAAACCTCACAATCAAGTTTTCAATAATCAAATTCTGTAACCTTTTACAATAAACAAAATAAACTATTTATAGGCTCTCTAATGCCTATTAAAATTCAGCTACTAATGTGTTCACACAACAATTAAAAATGTTCACACTTCAAGCATTAAATCTCTGTTCATAGATAGTGTAAGTGCATGCATGGTTGAATAATCATGTTTCTTCCCAAAACCCGTTCATGCATGCTTAACCAATAAGAAAGCTTCCTTGTTCCATGAATGTGCATCTTCAATTCATATCCAACCCCTCTTGGACGAATGCTAGGTGCATGGGTCATGCATCTCTCTTAATTAAAACTTTAATAATGGGCTGGTTCATGAATGGAAGCATGTACCTTGTAAATTCGTTCTCCCCTTTGTACATGCATATTATACATTCAATGTGATGAATTAAGGTAATATTCCCTCCCTTTGGACGTTCATGAATCCACCCATACATGTATAGGAGCTGATTGGTCAAATTGAGGTGTGAATGGCTTAGATGCTGCCTTGGGAATACGATCGGCCAAGCTTGTGCTTTAAGTTGCTGGACACCTTTTGGCCAAATAGGTGCCTTGGGGAGCCAAATGGATCAGCCACCATTCATTGAAAGAGGCGTTACATGCACCGTCCCATACATTGAACCTATCATGGATGAACCTTGTTTAATTACTCTCCAAATTCAACTCACCTACAAAAACACATGAACCAAAATTAAATCACATAAAATTCAGCTGAACAAACATTAATATAATTTAGACACACTAATTAAACATAAATTAAATTAGACAAATTTAATAAAGTCTTAACAAGACATATTAAATTCGGCCAAGACACATTTAAAACATGTAATAAGTCAAAACATAATTATGAGCTGTAGTAATTTAAGCTAAATTAATAAATTACTTAATTTATTCAGACATTAAAATAAATGAGTTGAAATAAACTTAAGCCAAGCTCAAACGAGCTAAAGTAAGCTAAATTGAGCTCAAACGAGCTAAATTAAGCTCATGTGAGCTAAATCGAGCTGGGAAAAACTAAGATTGAGCTTGTTGAGCTGAGATTGAGCTTCATCTTGCACTTGGGGCCCTCGTGTTTAGGCCAATCATGATAGCAACGAGTGGTGCCACAACATGATGCGATTGAGATCACATCAGAGGTTGTTGTATATTGTTGCTTAATGGATTCAAACATGTGTTGCATGATTTTAACTTTAATGTGCTTCAAGTTCTTCATAAGTTACTAGCCACAAATTTTTCTGGTCAAATTGAAATGGTGAACAAAAACTGTCTTTGATCCCGGTGAATGCTGTTCCATATCATTGTTCAAGGGATTTGGACCATGGAATTCTAATTTTCAAAACTATAATCTTCAAATACCTTGTGAATCAGGTTTGTTTCCATCGAAGAAAAAGGTAAAACCAATTTCTATTTTTGATCCCAGTATTGATTCATGTGTTGTTCTTTTGAGTTTATTTGTTCAAGTTGTGACTAAAATCCCAGAAAGTTCTTTTGTGTTTAACCTTCATTGTGTAACTAATTTGTTTTATTGTTTTGTAGGTGACGATGTTAGGTGGTACCCTCCTAAAGAGGGATGGCATGCAAATGACTTTCTTTCTAGCCGAGCCATTTGTGGTTCTCAAAATTTTGAAAATAATTCTGTCCGGATCATGAACAAAGGGGGTCATGATCTTGAAAATTTTTTCTCGAGCAAGTGGGCCGATTTGAGGACAAATCGTTTTCAAGAGGGAGGGTATGATGTGATCCCGGTCGCATCATGTTACGACACAACTCGACGCTACCGAGATTGGTCCAAACTCGAGGGGCCCAAGTGCAAAATGAAGTTTTTAATTTTAGTTTGTCAATTTGGCTGCTGGAAATAAGGACTATGATTCATTAATTTTTAGTTATTTTAGTTTGTGTTTTTAATTATGTCATAGTTTGCACTTCATTAATATGTGTTCTGCATTTAATAAAGTCATGCATTATGTAACTTTCATGTTAGTTAAGTTTGCATCATTAAATTAAGTCAAGTTAGTTTAATTATGTAACTTTCATGTTAGTTAAATTTGCATTTCAAAACCATGCATTTAAGCATCTTAGTTTAATAAATGAGTTGCTGGACATTTATTCAACTCATCTTAGTTTTAATTAATAAGTGTTTTTTTGCTGAACTTTATTTAATAAGTGTTGTTCTTAATTGATCTAGTTCCTAGGATTATTTATTGATGCATAAATTAAGTTTTTTAAATTATTCTTCTTTAATTAAACTAGTTGCTTGATACGAGTCACAAAGGCCCAACCCAAGCTTAAGAAGGTGATGGGCTCAAACCAAGAAAATCAAGATTCACTTTCTTGTTTTCAAGAAAATCAAGAAATCGAATCTTGGCCCAATTTTGCTGTTCGGAGCGATTTCAAGAATCAAGAAAATCAAGATTTCAAATCTTGGAAATCTTGGTCCAAGAAACCGAATCTTGCAGCCAAAGCGCGTTGGATCTCCATTACGAGCGTCAACAACCCAATTTCGGTAGGAGATGGATCACAAGCCCAAATTCTTAAAGGCGAGGCCCAATAAGCAAATTCCCAGCCCAATCAAGAAATCCATACATATTTAGTTGAAAATCAGGCCAAAATGTCAAAGGGCCCAATTTGTAAACATTTTAGTTGTTTAAGTTAATTTTTAAGTTTTAGGAATATCACATGTTAAATTCGGCCCAAAACAGCCCAATAGGATGCATGGCCGAATTTTCCTTTGTTTTTTTTTAATTAAGTTTAAATTTTTTAAGTTTTCTAATTAGATTAGGATTTGTTGGAGGCCTATATAAGCATTGGCCAGCCACCCTTTGTAAACATCTTATTATTATTTTTTCTATCAAATTTCAGATTTGTTGAGTGCAGAATTTTCTTTGGGGTTTTCTCCAAGAATTCTCTCTTGAGTTTTCTTTAGAAGTTGTTTTAACAATCTTTTGATTGTGGGAGCCATCTTCAACCTTCTTCTTGCCATCGATATTCTTTGGAGGGGAGATTAGAGCCGTTTGAAGGAATTTGTGAATTCTTTCGGGAATTCAAGGGTTCTTAGGACTTTTCTTTATTTCTTGCTGTTTCGATTTGTTTCTTTATTCCTACTTGTGCCGTTTCATTATCTAATTTTTTTTGCTGATCTTGCTTGTGTTTCAGCTTTGTTTAACTCCAAGATCCTTCCATTTAATCGGTCTACTTTTGGGCAGTAAAGTGTCGAATCAAAATCCCTAAATCCTAGGGTTCTTGTCGATTAATACATTCTGATTTTGGGGAAATCAAGTTGCTGGAATTTGGGGTTTTTCTTGTCGGTTTGTTCTTGGGCAGATTCGGCTTGTGGGAAAACAATCTTGGAGTTCGATTTCGTCTTCTTGAACTCCAAAAGCAACTATTCATTCGTTCTTTGGTTCTTGGCTGTTTTCTAATTGTTTTTGGAGATTTCAATTTCAGTTCTGATTCGTTTTAATCTTTCCTTTGTTTTGATTTCAGATCTGTTCGTCTAGAGCGTCGTAGGAGTTTCCTCGTGACTTGGCAACTCGATCTTGGTCCTCGCGCATTTCTCATATCATTTGGTATCAGATTTTGGGCGTTTTGGGTGTTCTTGGTTGATTTCTAAACTGATCTCTATTTTTTAAAGCATAAACAGCAGTTTTACCCAGAAAAATTGTTCAAAAAAATTCATTTGAGTGGGTAAACGTTGTCCTATTGATCTGAAATTTTACATACATGTTTTTGGCACTGTGATTGAATATAAAAAAATTATTCCCGCAAAAAAAATCAGTCAAAAAATTCAAAAAATCAAAAAAGACGAAATTCAATAAAAATTTAAAAAAAAAAGATTCAGCGGGTTGAATTTGGTGCCCAAAATTTCCAGATCAAAAATTAAATATATAAGGACACTCCAGATTTAATTTCGTGATTTTTGGAGATCGGGAACACCTCGAACGAAGTTGTCAAGTTACTCCACAGTTTTTTGGGTTTTCTGTTTTCAGCAATTTTTATTGATTCTTAGCTGTAGGTTTTCATTTGTTTACCTTTATTTTTCCTTTACGTTAGCTAACACCTTCTTATTTCTTGTGTTAGTAGGATTTAAACGTGTGCACAACTTCTTCCTCGGTGCAACACGAATCAATTGGTGTCTCGTCAGTTTTTGGCATCCTAGTGCAAATTAGGATTCTTTGGTAGTTTGGTTCACACTCTCTAATTGGTTGATATAAACTCTGATAAAGAACTCACAAGATTGAATTCGACCTCATTGAGAATTTGATTTTTTCTTTTTGAGTGATTAACGGTGAGGTTTGATAACTTTTATTTTTGAGTGTTGAGTGTTTTTGCAGGTTTTAAAAAAAATGTCTATAGGTGATAATAATAGTAACATATTTAAAAAATTCCAACAACAGTTGGATGAATAGGCTGCTGCTCTTCGAGCTTTGACTGCAACTTTGAATGAGGTACGAGTGAATCAAAAACATCAATATCGAGATCCAATTAAGGAAGATAGGGAAACCAGCCCTATAGGTGCAGCCCTCAACGTGTCCCTAGAATGGATGATGATTTTCATGATCGTGGACAATCATCTTTGGCAAAACAAAAGAGCGAGCAGCAACGAGAACATCTCTTTCATACTCGCTGCCATGTACAAGGTAAGCTTTGTAGAGTTATTATTGATGGTGAAAGTTGCTCGAACATAGCCAGCACGACGATGGTGGAAAAGCTTTGCTTAACCACTACCAAGCATCCACGACCTTATCAACTACAAGGGCTTAGCAACGAAAGCCAATTTAAGGTCACTCAACAAGTGCGCATCGCCTTTTCTATAGGTAAGTATCAAGACGAAGTCGTGTGCGACGTAGTACCTATTCAAGCCTGCCATTTATTGCTAGGAGAACCATGGCAACTAGATCAAAAGGTCACTCACGATGGTCTTACCAATAGGTATTCTTTCAAGTATCAAGCAAGGAAAATCACCTTAGTGCCGCTCACTCCGGAACAAGTCCATGAGGACCAAATCAAACTGAAAAATTCTGTTGTTAAAACAAGTGAGGAAAAAAGAAAAAGAGAATGAAAAAGAGCAAAAAGAGATTGAGAGTGAAAAGGAATGTGAAACAGAAAAGAAAATTGAAAAAGAAGTTGAAGAAAGAAGAGAAAATGAGTTAGAAAAAGAAACAAAAGAAAAAGACGAGGAAAGGCTAGTGAGGAATGTTTTCACTAACCAAGATATGAATTTTTCTTGTGTTGCTACTTTTCAGGTTCCCGAAGGACCGAAAGATAACTTTCAACTTCAATACCTCTCAAATGAAAGACGCTTTCATACGATCAACTTAGGCAAAGATGAAATCACACTACATGATCCCGAAGGTAAGCGAGGTAAGGAAATTTTAGAAATCGAGTCCAGTGCAGATTTGAAAATTATTGATAAAAATTTTGGTGACTTAGTTCTTAAAAGATCCCCTCATTTTGATCCGATTAATTGTTACTCTTCGATTGTGGTTGATAAAGTCTGATGTGATCTCAATCGCATCATGTTGTGGCACCACTCGTTGCTATCATGATTGGCCTAAACACGAGGGCCCCAAGTGCAAGATGAAGCTCAATCTCAGCTCAACAAGCTCAATCTTAGTTTTTCCCAGCTCGATTTAGCTCACATGAGCTTAATTTAGCTTACTTTAGCTCGTTTGAGCTTGGCATAAGTATATTTCAACTCATTTATTTTAATGTCTGAATAAATTAAGTAATTTATTAATTTAGCTTAAATTACTACAGCTCATAATTATGTTTTGACTTATTACATGTTTTAAATGTGTCTTGGCCGAATTTAATATGTCTTGTTAAGACTTTATTAAATTTGTCTAATTTAATTTATGTTTAATTAGTGTGTCTAAATTATATTAATGTTTGTTCAGCTAAATTTTATGTGATTTAATTTTGGTTCATGTGTTTTTGTAGGTGAGCTGAATTTGGAGAGTAATTAAACAAGGTTCATGCATGATAGGTTCAATGTATGGGAGTGTGCATGCACAATTGAGGTTCAATGGATGGCATTTAAAGGAGCACATGCATTTGGGACGTTCATGCAAGAGGGAGTTGCTAAAAGTTCATGTATTTGAAGATTCATGGATCATATTTATGGGGGGAAAATACATGGGACGTTTCATGCATGATTCATGCATTTTCAAGATGACCATTCAAGTATTTTAGGCACATTAATGCCTCATTCAGCCAAGGGAGATGTAGAATCATTAAAGAGCTGCACATTCATGGAATTATGGAGATTCTTCAAGGCTAAGGATGCATGAATGCATCAAGTGAAGCATCATGATGGTTCGGCCAATTCATGTACCATCTTCAAGCATGAACTGGATTTTAATGCTATTTGTGTGAACATGTTAAATACCTGTGTGAACAGAATTTAAGTTAGTGTGAACAACATAGATGCCGAATATCAATAGGCATTTTAGGCTTATAAATAGCTTACTTGTTTATTGTAAAAGGTAACAGAATTTGATCAATTAAACTTAATAGAACTTTTGTTCTTGTGAGGTTACCTCCTCTCTTCTTTCGTTCGAGTCTCGAAGCGACTTAACTAGCTTGCTAGTGGTGTCAATCCGAACTCCATTGAACTTATCACCGAATCGGTGTGGCGTTCAACCATCTTCCTATACCTTTGGTTCTTACCTCCATATAGGTAACGGGTCAAGGTTCGCTTCTATCCTTCCACAAATTTCACCTTAAGCAATATAAGTCCCGGGGCAATACTTTACATAGTATTGAATCATTCTTAAAGTTTGAGTTCTTTATCCATTTCCATTTATCTATCATCTTTGTAACTTAATTCTTTATTAAACCGAACCTATCTTTCATCAAACCAAAACCCATCCTTTGAACCCATTTTGCCTACCTTCCGCTTATAAAAATCATCTAACTCCATCTATCTACAAAATCGAACAAACTTCTCGTCGACGATCGGGCAATCAAGTGAATCGACTCAATCAACCGAGCCGGATCGCATCATTTGGTATCAGAGCTACTAAAACGAGGAGCACCGACGTTCGTAATAAGGCCGCAAGTAGGTTCGAAACGTGAAAAAAAAATCAAAAAAACAATTGAGTTGTAATTTAATTTTTTTCCCTTGTATTTATCTTACTATTGTATTGGAGTAACAAAAAAAATCAAAAAAAAAATTCGAAAAAAAATTGATTGAAAAAAAAATTCAAAAAAAAAGTGAAAAAAAAATCGAGCAAAAAAAAAAGGCGACCAAAAAAATCAAGTTAAAAAAAAAGTGAAAAGTCTTGCGAGTTTTTATTTTTTTTCTCTCTTATTTGCTCCGATCATCAAGTTTCCCTTCCTAGCATTATTTACCCATCCCAACGCCACACTTAGCCTTGATTTTATTTTGTTTAGCCTACCCTACACCCACATCATTCCTTTGTAAGCTATTTTGAAACCGACCCTCAAGTAGCAAATTAAGTCTATCGAGACGAATTACGAAATTGTGAGACGAGGTCGAGAGGTAAAAGGCACGTGTGTTTTACATCAAAGAAAAAGCCATTAAAGAGTGTAAACACGAGTGGAGTGTTATCCAATTTTCATTGTGAGTGAAACGTGAGATTTTTGTGGTGAGGTATTTACTTTCTATTTTATTTTAATCATTTTTTTTTAAAAAAAATGTCACAAGAATTTTCCGAATCAGATTTCCAATATTTGAAGCAAGAGATACGTAGAATTGTGAAATCAAATTTTGATAAATTGCATGATAGATTGGATCGAATAGAGACAAGAGCCCAACAAAAGCAAATTTCATCGAGTCATGAGACGGAGTTAAGATCATCCCGACGACACTACTCGACAAGAAACTCTTATCAAGACGTTTATTCAACAAGGCGTTCGAGACCAAGAGTAGCAAACTCCGAGTTTGAGTCCTTCCGAGATGATAAACGAAAAAGTAAACGTGTCTCTACAAGTGCCTCAATTTATTCATCTACAAAGGATTATTTACGAAGAGGCGAACGTGCTTCAAGAGTGTCAAAGTACTCGGCTACGGAAGATCTATCACAAAGAGAAGATTGCCATTTGTGTGAAGAACCCTTTTCTTATTCTCAACAAAAGGTTTCTCTTTTTGATGATTTATACTTTTGTAATGAAATCGAAACATCATGTGAGAAAGAAAAAGAGTGTGAGCGAGAAAATGAAAAAGAAAAAGAAATGAAAGAAAAAGAGGATGAGTGTGAGATAGAAAAGAAAATTGAAAATGAGATTGAAAATAAAAACGAGTGCGAAAAAGAAAAGGAAACCGAAAAAGAGAGTGAGATTGAAGGAAGAAACGAGAGTGAAGAAGAAAGGAGTGTTGTTACTAACCATCCTATGAATTTTCCTTGTTTTGTTTCTACTTTTCAGGTTTCTCAAAATCCCATCGATCAATTTCAACTTCAATATTTTTCTAAGGAGAAACGATTTCGATTAGTCGAGAAAGGTAAGATCGTAGATGACCCTAGTCCACAAGTGCTTAAAGGTAAGCCATGTAAGGGATCTACTGTATTTGAGTCTTCCCAATCTTACTTGATTCTTGATGACGAGATTAGCAAAGACTTAGTTTGTGAGAAAGTTTTTCATCTTGATCTGATTGGAAATCATAATTTGATTGTTGATAAATGTGTTTTACATAGTAATGTGAAATATCTTTCTGCTCATGAGCCTATCATTGTCAAGATTGATCAAGAAGTAAGTCAAGGTAAGCCCGAACAAAATTTGGGATTGTGTGATGAAAAGTTGACATCTAATCTGTGTGTTTGTGATGATCATGTGAATTATCTAAATTGTGGTGTGAACTTTTCTTGTTTACGTGTGCGAATGAAATATGAAGGGTTTGATTGCTCAAATGTATGTATGCCTAACTCCTATTTGCTTGACATGTGTGAAGTCTTGGTGAAGAAGAAATTTTTGTTGCGTTGCGAAACGATCAATGAAAATCGCGTTTTTAAACCCGGGATATACATTCCTAAGTTAACGTCAAGCTAAGCAAGAGGAAGCTTTGTTTTTGACCCCGGAGATTATTATTCTTTGTTCTTGTTAAAAGGGTTTGGATTTTGCAATTTTAATTTTCGAGATTATGCTTTTCGACTGACTTGTGATTTAGGTTTGTGTCCATTGGAGAAAAAGGTAAGAACGGTTTTTATTTTTGATCCCGGCACTGGTTCATTGGTGCAATTTTTGCATAAGATCTTAAGAAGACCTTTTGAACTTATAAACCATGGTGTCACTAATCTATTTAATTTTTGTGTAGGTGACACTTCGAAGTGGTTCCCTCCTAAAGAGGGAGGGTATAAACATAAATTGTGTCCTACTCAAGGCATGTCTGATTTGCAGGTTTTTGGGAGCAACTATGTCAACTCCATCGACAAAGGGGCTGGTGACGATGTAAAATTTTTTTTGAGAAAATGGCCCGATTTGAGGACAAATCGTCTTCAAGAGGGAGGGTATGATGTGATCTCAATCGCATCATGTTGTGGCACCACTCGTTGCTATCATGATTGGCCTAAACACGAGGGCCCCAAGTGCAAGATGAAGCTCAATCTCAGCTCAACAAGCTCAATCTTAGTTTTTCCCAGCTCGATTTAGCTCACATGAGCTTAATTTAGCTTACTTTAGCTCGTTTGAGCTTGGCATAAGTTTATTTCAACTCATTTATTTTAATGTCTGAATAAATTAAGTAATTTATTAATTTAGCTTAAATTACTACAGCTCATAATTATGTTTTGACTTATTACATGTTTTAAATGTGTCTTGGCCGAATTTAATATGTCTTGTTAAGACTTTATTAAATTTGTCTAATTTAATTTATGTTTAATTAGTGTGTCTAAATTATATTAATGTTTGTTCAGCTAAATTTTATGTGATTTAATTTTGGTTCATGTGTTTTTGTAGGTGAGCTGAATTTGGAGAGTAATTAAACAAGGTTCATGCATGATAGGTTCAATGTATGGGAGTGTGCATGCACAATTGAGGTTCAATGGATGGCATTTAAAGGAGCACATGCATTTGGGACGTTCATGCAAGAGGGAGTTGCTAAAAGTTCATGTATTTGAAGATTCATGGATCATATTTATGGGGGGAAAATACATGGGACGTTTCATGCATGATTCATGCATTTTCAAGATGACCATTCAAGTATTTTAGGCACATTAATGCCTCATTCAGCCAAGGGAGATGTAGGATCATTAAAGAGCTGCACATTCATGGAATTATGGAGATTCTTCAAGGCTAAGGATGCATGAATGCATCAAGTGAAGCATCATGATGGTTCGGCCAATTCATGTACCATCTTCAAGCATGAACTGGATTTTAATGCTATTTGTGTGAACATGTTAAATACCTGTGTGAACAGAATTTAAGTTAGTGTGAACAACATAGATGCCGAATATCAATAGGCATTTTAGGCTTATAAATAGCTTACTTGTTTATTGTAAAAGGTAACAGAATTTGATCAATTAAACTTAATAGAACTTTTGTTCTTGTGAGGTTACCTCCTCTCTTCTTTCGTTCGAGTCTCGAAGCGACTTAACTAGCTTGCTAGTGGTGTCAATCCGAACTCCATTGAACTTATCACCGAATCGGTATGGCGTTCAACCATCTTCCTATACCTTTAGTTCTTACCTCCATATAGGTAACGGGTCAAGGTTCGCTTCTATCCTTCCACAAATTTCACCTTAAGCAATATAAGTCCCGGGGCAATACTTTACATAGTATTGAATCATTCTTAAAGTTTGAGTTCTTTATCCATTTCCATTTATCTATCATCTTTGTAACTTAATTCTTTATTAAACCGAACCTATCTTTCATCAAACCAAAACCCATCCTTTGAACCCATTTTGCCTACCTTCCGCTTATAAAAATCATCTAACTCCATCTATCTACAAAATCGAACAAACTTCTCGTCGACGATCGGGCAATCAAGTGAATCGACTCAATCAACCGAGCCGGATCACATCAAAGTCATTACGAAAAGAAGCGTGATTTGTTATTCTCTTGATTTACCTTGTGTAAAATCCTCGAATTTGTCCAAATCTGTTTTGGAGAATAAGGTAACGAAATTTTCCAAATTTGTTTTCAATTTATATTCGTGCCTTAAACAGTTTATGTGGTTGTACATGAAGTTTGAGTTCCATTTGACAAAGGTTAACTCAATAACGGAGATTCGACTACACTATGCCCCCGATGAGCAAAGGTTTATTTTAAATGAAAAAGGTAAAATCGACCCTTATTCTTTTGCTTATCAAGGTAAGATGCTTGAAACCTTTGAAACACTTTTGTACTCCTCGGATAGTGACAAAGATCGTGTTGATGAACACTTAGATCGAAACGTGCTTGACTGTCCTATTTTATTTATTGATGATAAATCTATTTTGATGGTTGATAAAAAGATTCTTGTTTTTGATAATGCATGTGTGAGTGAATCTATAAACCGTCGATTAATGCATAGTAATCTGAATCTGTCCATTCACATGCGTTATACCTGTTCTATTATGCTTATAATTGGACTACAAGCTTTTTTGCGTTGCTATTTACTATTTCATGGCTATTCTTTTCAGTGGACTCAATTGCCATTAGTCCCGTTCGATCGAGGAAAGTCGAGTTCATTTGATTTTTTAGATTCGAGGACGAATCTTTTTGAGGAAGGGGGGAATGATACGAGTCACAAAGGCCCAACCCAAGCTTAAGAAGGTGATGGGCTCAAATCAAGAAAATCAAGATTCACTTTCTTGTTTTCAAGAAAATCAAGAAATCGAATCTTGGCCCAATTTTGCTGTTCGGAGCGATTTCAAGAATCAAGAAAATCAAGAGTTCAAATCTTGGAAATCTTGGTCCAAGAAACCGAATCTTGCAGCCAAAGCACGTTGGATCTCCATTACGAGCGTCAACAACCCAATTTCGGTAGGAGATGGATCACAAGCCCAAATTCTTAAAGGCAAGGCCCAATAAGCAAATTCCCAGCCCAATCAAGAAATCCATACATATTTAGTTGAAAATCAGGCCAAAATGTCAAAGGGCCCAATTTGTAAACATTTTAGTTGTTTAAGTTAATTTTTAAGTTTTAGGAATATCACATGTTAAATTCGGCCCAAAACAGCCCAATAGGATGCATGGCTGAATTTTCCTTTGTTTTTTTAATTAAGTTTAAATTTTTTAAGTTTTCTAATTAGATTAGGATTTGTTGGAGGCCTATATAAGCATTGGCCAGCCACCCTTTGTAAACATCTTATTATTATTTTTTCTATCAAATTTCAGATTTGTTGAGTGCAGAATTTTCTTTGGGGTTTTCTCCAAGAATTCTCTCTTGAGTTTTCTTTAGAAGTTGTTTTAACAATCTTTTGATTGTGGGAGCCATCTTCAACCTTCTTCTTGCCATCGATATTCTTTGGAGGGGAGATTAGAGCCGTTTGAAGGAATTTGTGAATTCTTTCGGGAATTCAAGGGTTCTTAGGACTTTTCCTTATTTCTTGCTGTTTCGATTTGTTTCTTTATTCCTACTTGTGCTGTTTCATTATCTAATTTTTTTTGCTGATCTTGCTTGTGTTTCAGCTTTGTTTAACTCCAAGATCCTTCCATTTAATCGGTCTACTTTTGGGCAGTAAAGTGTCGAATCAAAATCCCTAAATCCTAGGGTTCTTGTCGATTAATACATTCTGATTTTGGGGAAATCAAGTTGCTGAATTTGGGGTTTTTCTTGTCGGTTTGTTCTTGGGCAGATTCGGCTTGTGGGAAAACAATCTTGGAGTTCAATTTCGTCTTCTTGAACTCCAAAAGCAACTATTCATTCGTTCTTTGGTTCTTGGCTGTTTTCTAATTGTTTTTGGAGATTTCAATTTCAGTTCTGATTCGTTTTAATCTTTCCTTTGTTTTGATTTCAGACCTGTTCGTCTAGAGCCTTGTAGGAGTTTCCTCGTGACTTGGCAACTCGATCTTGGTCCGCGCGCATTCCTCGTATCATTGCTGGAATAATTATTGTATATATGTTTTAGTTCATTTATTTAAGTAAGTTTAATGTTTGTTATGATTAATAAGTGTTTTCATTTGTTTAATAAACTCATTTTAATGTGTTTATTGCAGGTGACTTTTTAGCTTATAGTGGTTACAATTCAAGGCTGTTACACATTTAATTAAGTGGCTGTTCAAGTTCTTTTGAGTTACAATTAAAGGGGCTGTTAAAAAAGGAGCTTAAAGATCATTAAAAGGAGTTTTTAAAGAGCATTTTATGCCCTTTAAAATTCAGCAGCAACTCTTCCACTTCCAGCCGTTTTTGGAGCTTTCAAGAGAAATTATTCAAGCCTTTGAATGTCATTAAGGAGCTGGTTAAGAGATGGTGTCTATTCAACTAGCCAAGGACAACTCAAGAGTCATTTTCTAAGCCATTAAAGACATTCAAATCAGCTGAATTAAAGTGATTTTATGGAAGTAGTTATTTGGTTCAAAGAATAAGAAAAGACATCAGTTTTTTTATGGCACATTAAGTGGATGTTTTTGACCATTCGGTTACCTTGTTTTAGCATTATAAATAGATGTAATCAGCCATAGAGAGAGGACTTTTGCTGAATATAGATGTTATATTTGAATTGTGAGCTATCCAATTCTCTTTGTTCTTACGGAATTGATTTGACTAATCAAGCATAGCTTGTGGCGTCCATCTTTTCTTTGTTTACCGAACTTATCACCTTTGGTGTGGCGTTCAATATACGTTTGGTTCCTATCATAGTTGATAGTGGGTCAAGGTTCCTTTCCTGTTTCCTTTAACTGAAAAACACCTAAAGACCATTTTGAGATTCGGGTCAACAATTCGTTATTGTTGGTTCATTTTCGGTCTTAGCCAATTAATTTGTTATTGTTTTCTCTTTATTTTGTTTATTACCTTTGTTTGAAGCCATTATCTCTATTTTGTTTCATTTTAAAATCGAAACGAATCCATCCTTACTCAATTCACGATTGGGCAACACATACGACTCAAAACATCACGAGACGAGTTCGTATCAACGGGCCTCTTTTCCTGTATTAAGACTGTGCCTATACCAACTCCAGAAGCATCACATTCAATTTCAAAAGTTTTATCAAAGTCAGGTAAGGCTAACACTGGTGCTTTTGTCAAACAATCCTTAATTTTTAGAAAGGCATCTTCTTATTCTTTACCCCACAAGAAGCTGGAATTCTTCTTAATAATTCCGGTTAAGGGTGCGGTAATAGAACTGAAGTTAGGAACAAACCGTCTGATATGGAGTTGCGCGCGGACCAAGATCGAGTTGCCAAGTCACGAGAAACTCCTACGAAAGCTCTAATCGAACAGATCTGAAATCAAAACAAAGAATAAGATTAAAAACAAATCAGATCTGGAAATTAAGATCCCCAAAACAATCAAGAACAGCCAAGAATCAAAGATCTTATGAATAGATGTTTTCGGAATGCAAAAACACGAAATCGATCTCCAAGATTGATTTTCAACAAGCCAAATCTGTCCAAGAACTAAACCGATGAATAAAGCCCCAAATTCCAGCAACTTGATTTTTCCCAAAATTCCCGCAACCTAAAACAGTCAGTTTTGACAAGAAGAATTCGACAAGATTAATTGGAAAAGATAAGTTTAGTCGAATTTGGCTACCAAGAATGAGTACCGATCGATCTTTTTGAGTAATAAAGATGGCTGGAAATTCACAAGAAGAATAAACAAGTTAGATCAAAAGAATCGGCATAAACAGAATTTAAAAGAAAAGAATGAACAGCAAGAAAGTAAATTGAAGTCCTAAAGATCCTTGAAATCCCGAAAGATTTCACAAATCTCTTCAAACGGCTCTAATCTCCCCTCCAACGAATATCGGTGGCAAGAAGAAGGTTGAAGATGGCTCCCACAATCCAAAGATTGTTAAAACAACTTCTAAAGAAAACTCAAGAGAGAATTCTTGGAGAAAACCCTAAAGAAAATTCTACACTCAACAAATCTAAAATTTGATAGAAAAATAATAATAAGATGTCTTTACAAAGGGTGGCTGGCCAATGCTTATATAGGCGTCCAACAAATCCTAATCTCACAAGTAACTAATAAAAAATTAAACCTAATTAATAAAATAACAAGGTAAATTCAGCCATTAGTATATGGGCTGTTTTGGGCCGAATTTTACATGTAATGCTCCTAAAGATTAAAAAAATTAAATTAAACAAGTAAGATGTTTACAAATTGGGCCCTTTGACATTTTGGCCTGATTTTCAACTAAGTATGAAGAAATTTCTTAATTGGGCTGGATTTTGGTTGTTGGGCCTCGCCTTCAAGAATTTGGGCTCGTGATCCATCTCCTACCAAAATTGGGTCGTTGACGCTCGTAATGGAGATCCAATGCGTTTTGGCTGCAAGATTTGGTTTCTTGGACCAAGATTTCCAAGATTTGAAATCTTGATTTTCTTGATTCTTGAAATCTCTTCGAACAGCAAAATTGGGCCAAGGTTCGGTTTCTTGATTTTCTTGTTCTCTCGTGTATGCATCTAAGGCCTTGCTAACAAGCTCTTGAATGGTCCCATTTAGTTTGGACCGCATTTGTCGGGCCTTTGATCTCGTTATTGGGCCTTATGGCAATTTGAGCCCATCACGTTCTTGAACTTGGATTGGGCCTTTATGACTCGTATCATTCCCCTCTTCCTCAAAAAGATTCGTCCTCGAATCTGAAAAATCAAATGGACTCGACTTTCCTCGATCGAACGGGACTAATGGCAATTGAGTCCACTTTATAAGTAGAATAATAAGGGTCGATTTACCTTTTCCATTGAATACAAACGTTCGCTCATTGGGGGCATAGTGTAGTCGAAGCTTTTCGGGCTCATGTATTGTGATTTTATCTTTGCCTATGTTGATCGTTTGAAAGCGTCTTTCATTTGAGAGGTATTGAAGTTGAAAGTTATCTTTCGGTCCTTCGGGAACCTGAAAAGTAGCAACACAAGAAAAATCATATCTTGGTTAGTGAAAGCATTCCTCACTAGCCTTTCCTCGTCTTTTTCTTTTGTTTCTTTTTCTAACTCATTTTCTCTTCTTTCTTCAACTTCTTTTTCAATTTTCTTTTCTGTTTCACATTCCTTTTCACTCTCAATCTCTTTTTGCTCTTTTTCATTCTCTTTTTCTTTTTCCTCACTTGTTTTAACAACAGAATTTTTCAGTTTGATTTGGTCCTCATGGACTTGTTCCGGAGTGAGCGGCACTAAGGTGATTTTCCTTCCTTGATGCTTGAAAGAATACCTATTTATACAACCATCGTGAGTGGCCTTTCGATCCAGTTGCCATGGTTCTCCTAGCAACAAATGGCAGGCTTGAATAGGCATTACGTCGAAGACAACTTCGTCTTGATACTTACCGATAGAAAAGGCGATGCGCACTTGTTGAGTGACCTTAAATCGGCCTTCGTTGCTAAGCTCTTGTAGTTGATAAGGTTGTGGATGCTTGGTAGTGGTTAAGCAAAGCTTTTCCACCATCGTCGTGCTGGCTACGTTCGTGCAACTTTCACCATCAATAATAACTCTACAAAGCTTACCTTGTACATGGCAGCGAGTATGAAAGAGATGTTCTCGTTGCTACTCACTCTTTGGTTTTGCCAAAGAAGGTTGCCCACGATCATGAAAATCATCATCCATTCTAGGGACACGTCGAGGGTCGCGCCTATGGGGCTGGTTATCCCTATCTTCCTTGATTGGATATCGATATTGAGGTTCTTGATTCAATCGTACCTCATTGATGGTAGCAGTCAAAGCTCGAAGAGCAGCAGCCTGTTCATCCAACTGTTGTTGGAATTTTTTAAATATGTCACCATTATTATCACCTGTAGACATTTTTTTTAAAACCTGCAAAACACTCAACACTCAAAAATAAAAGTTATCAAACCTCACCGTTAATCACTCAAAAAGAAAATTCAAATTTTCAATGAGGTAGAATTCAATCTTGTGAGTTCTTTATCAGAGTTTATATCAACCAATTAGAGAGTATGAACCAAACTATCAAAGAATCCTAATTTGCACTAGGATGCCAAAAACTGACGAGACACCAATTGATTCGTGTTGCACCGAGGAAGAATTGTGCACACGTGTAAATCCTACTAACACAAGAAACAAGAAGGTGTTAGATAACGTAAAGGAAGAATAAAGGCAAACAAATGAAAACCTACAGCTAAGAATCAATAAAAATTGTTGAAAATAGAAAACCCGAAAAACTGCGGAGTAACTTGACAACTTTGTTTGAGGTGTTCCCGATCTCAAAAAATCACGAAATTAAATCTGGAATGTCTTTAAATATTGAATTTTTGATCTGGAAAGTTTGGGCACCAAATTCAACCCGCTGAATATTTTTTAAAATTTTTATTGGATTTCATCATTTTTCGATTTTTTGACTTTTTCGACTGAATTTTTGTGAGAAATATTTTTTTATATTCAATAACAGTGCCAAAAATATGTATGTAAAATTTCAGATCAATCGGAAAACGTTTACCCACTCAAATTAATTTTTTTTCAAAAAATTTTCTGGGCAAAACTGCTGTTTGTGCTTTAAAAAATTGAGATCAGTTTAGAAATCAACCAAGAACACCCAAAACGCCCAAAATCTGATACCAAATGATACGGGGTTGGGCACGGACCAAGATCGAGTTGCCAAGTCACGAGAAACTCCTGCGAAAACCGTAAACAATCAGATCTGAAACGAAACAAAAAATTAAAAGATTAGAACTTTGAATTTCCAGATCTGAAATAAAATCCCCAAATCAGCAAAGAATCAAATTGAGAATAGAAATAAGTGTTAGGGTTCTTGAAACCCTAAAGGAGATTGTGATTCTGCCCAATTGAACACCAAGATAGTTTTCCCCAAATTTCGACAATCTAATTTCACCCAAAAGAGTATGGAAAAACCCTAGAAATTGGGAATTTTTGGGCTGATTCCTTAAGATAGAAAAAGGCTGAAAACACAATAAGAACAGAAAATAGATTAGATAATGATTCAGCACAAGTAGAAATAAAGAAAGAATTGACAGTAAGAAATTAAAAGATAAGTCCTAAGAAGCCTTGAATTCCCGAAAGAATTCACAAATTCCTTCAAACGGCTCTAATCTCTCCTCCAAAGAATATCGATGGCAAGAAGAAGGTTGAAGATGGCTCCCACAATCAAAAGATTGTTAAAACAACTTCTAAAGAAAACTCAAGAGAGAATTCTTGGAGAAAACCCCAAAGAAAATTCTGCACTCAACAAATCTGAAATTTGATAGAAAAAATAATAATAAGATGTTTAACAAGGTGGACAGCCATGCCTTTAAATAGGCCTTATAACTAGTCCTAATCTAATTAGAAAACTAAAATAAAAAAAACTCCTAATTATTTTAATATGGAAATTTGGTCAAAGGTCATTTTATCTGGGACTCTTGGACTGAATATTGACATAAAAATTTAAACTAAGTAAATAAATAAATAAAAATAAAAATAAAACTTTACAACTTGGGCCACTTTGACATTTTGGCCTGATTTTCAACTAAGTATGAAGAAATTTCTTGATTGGGCTGGATTTTGGTTGTTGGGCCTCGCCTTCAAGAATTTGGGCTCGTGATCCATCTCCTACCAAAATTGGGTCGTTGACGCTCGTAATGGAGATCCAATGCGTTTTGGCTGCAAGATTTGGTTTCTTGGACCAAGATTTCCAAGATTTGAAATCTTGATTTTCTTGATTCTTGAAATCTCTTTGAACAGCAAATTGGGCCAAGATTCGGTTTCTTGATTTTCTTGAAAGCAAGAAAGTGAATCTTGATTTTCTTGTTCTCTCGTGTATGCATCTAAGGCCTTGCTAACAAGCTCTTGAATGGTCCCATTTAGTTTGGACCGCATTTGTCAGGCCTTTGATCTTGTTATTGGGCCTTATGGCAATTTGAGCCCATCACGTTCTTGAACTTGGATTGGGCCTTTATGACTCGTATCACCGTCGATAAAAACTAGCTAAACCATGAAATGATCTAACCTGAGTAATCGATGTTGGTCGTGGCCATTCCTGAATTGCCTTTATTTTCTCATGATCAACTTCAACACCCTGTGCACTCACAATATAACCAAGAAATGTAAGTCTGTCAGTACAAAACACACATTTCTCTACGTTACCATACAATCTTTCTTCTCTCAAAGTCTGCAATAGAGCTCTCAGATGTTCTACGTGATCCTGCAAAGTCTTGCTATAAACTAAAATGTCATCAAAGTACACAACACAAAACTTTCCAATAAAGATCATAGAACATGATTCATTAGTCGCATAAAAGTACTAGGTGCATTACTTAAACCAAAAGGCATCACTAACCATTCATACAAACCTAGCTTTGTTTTGAAGGCTGTCTTCCATTCGTCGCCTTCTCGCATGCGAATCTGATGATATCCACTCTTCAAGTCAATTTTGGAGAAGATGACGGCTTCGCAAAGCTCGTCCAACATGTCATCAAGTCTAGGAATAGGATGACGATACTTAATTGTAATTTGATTCACATCTCTACAATCTATGCACATCCTCCAAGACCCATCTTTCTTCGGTACTAACAACACCAGAACAGCACATGGACTCAGACTTTCTCGAATATAACCCTTGTCCATCAATTCTGCAACTTGCCTTTGAAGCTCTTTCGTCTCTTCAGGGTTAGTATGATAAGCTGGTCGATTTGGAATGGTAGCACCTGGAATGAAATCAATCTAGTGCTCAATGCCACAAAGAGGTGGTAATCCCTTCGGTGTTTCTTTTAGAAACACATCCTCAAACTCTTGCAAAAGGGACACAATCGATGCAGGCAAATCAGCAGGGAACTCAGCCAATAAACAATGATCTTTAAACATTAAAATAAACAAGGATTGGTGAGAGGAAAGGCATTTCCTGATTTCTCGATTGCTTATATATACACTCATCTTTTTCTTCTCCTTTGCAACTTCCTTACTCTTTTTCAAGCTTGTTTGATCTTCAATTACTTGACTCGGTGTCAAAGGAGCCAAAGTAATCTTCTTGCCTGCATGCATAAAAGAGTATCTATTTGTAAAACCATCATGCATTGCCCTCTTGTCATACTGCCAAGGGCGCCCCAAAAGAAGGTGAGTAGCATCCATCAACACAACATCACAAAGGACCTCGTCCTTGTAGTTTTCAATTGAAAACGGTACAACCACTTGTTTCGTCACTTTAAGTTCTCCACCGTCATTCAACCACTGCAACTTGTACGGATTCAGATGCTTTGTCGTCTTAAGACCTAATCTGTCAACCACCACTGAACTAGCAACATTAGTACAACGACCGCTATCAATAATCACAACACATACCTTATCTTGAACCTTGCATCGTGTGTGAAAGATAGTCTCACGTTGTTGCTCGTCTTGCACCTGTTGCACATTCAAACTACGTTTGACAACCATGATCTCCATAACTTGACCAGATTCAGCAACTTCTAGGTCATTCTCTTCATCTTCTTTAGTTGGGAGTTCATGTACTTCTTCCTCAGAATTTGACTCGATCTCTCCATCTTCTCGCATCAACATAACCTCCGATTAGGACACTGGCTAGCAACATGTCCTCTACCAAGGCACTTAAAGCACTGAATATCTCTTGATCGTTCTGGTGCCACCATTGGTTGTTTGCCATGTCCATTATCAGCAATGGGAGGCTTTGGTTTGCTGGATTCGCCTGGCTCTCGAATCCATAATGGCGGTTGTGGTGCTTGTTTCCTGGTATTGTTAGGGGTATATAAAGGATTCGAAAAGATTTAAATGGAGTATTACCTCGAGTAGAAGCTTTTCTACGTTGTTGTCGCTCATTTTGATCGCCATATGCACCATGTCATCCAACTCACATAATGTTGCATTTCAACAATGTTTGCTATTTCAGAATTTAAACCTGCCAAAAACTGAGCCATAGTCGCCTCACGGTCCTCAACTATGTTTGCACGCATCATGGACATCTCCATCTCCTTGAAATAGTCCTCAACGCTCCTGTTGCCCTGTTTCAAGGTTTGTAATTTCTGAAATAAATCTCGATGATAGTGAGAAGGAACAAATCGTCTCCGCATGATACGCTTCATATCTTCCGATGTTCTCACTAGACCTTCACCTGTACGTTGTCGACTAATCAGTAATTGGTCCCACCATACTAGTGCATAGTCAACAAACTCCATAGCTGCTAGTCAAACTTTTTTTGTTCTGAGTAGTTATAACACTCAAAAACATGTTCAACCTTGCTTTCCCACGTCAGATAAGCATCTGGATCTGAACGTCCCTGAAAAGAAGGTATGGCAACTTTAATGTTAGAAATATTATCGTCAACTGTGCGTCCTGGTCGTTGATTCACCTTGGTGAATGTTCAATGTCATTTTCATCATTATGTTCATTATGGACAGATTGTGAACCACCCCTTCAATCTTGTCCAAACGAGAGTGTATAAGCTCTAATGCATTTTCTAATAGATGTTGCAAGGTGCGAGTAATAGCTTGCATTTGCAAATCTGGTGGTTGATCTCCACCACGACTACGATCTTCTATTCCTGTCATCTAAAGCAACACACAAGAATACAGATAATGAGTTAAGTAAAACAAAAGTAAAAGTCCTCACAGCACACTCTCAAAACCTCACAGTTTTCACTCCAAAGAACTGTGCACTCAAAAATAACACTCAGCGCTCGTGTTTCACTCGGGAGAATGCATGAATGACTCTTTTTGTCTCCCCTTCTATTCTCACAACGCTCAATGCCTTTTTCCCTCACAATTTCTCATTTTTTTAGTTCTTTAAAGGACTAATCCAACATTTCAGAGCCTGTTATAATTGTGTTGGCTATAAGGAAAAAAACACACGGTTAGAGAGAAAAAATAAATAAACAAAGGGAAAGGATAAGAAAGAGTAAAAGGATAAGAAAATAAAATAAACAAGGGGAAAGGATGGAATTTAAATAATTTAGTTTCTTACTGCAAAGAAGTGCTTTACAACGTTCCTAGCACCGAACAAATAAGAATAGTTCATTTCGGTTGATATCCAAGCACTTCGCAATTACAGAGTACAAAACTAAACATTATTCAACATTTCAACATAACAAACACACTTTTTCTTTCCCAAACTTGATGAATTTCAATTCCTCTTTTTTTTTGAATCTGGTTTTTCTTTCTCTTTTTGTTTTTTTGTTTTTTTTTGGTTTTTTTTTGAAATTGCGAAACTGATATATATATATATTTTTTGAATTTTGAAATTTTCTTGTTGGAGAAGAAAAGTACAACAATTCCAACCCTAGGCTTGGATACCAGATGATATGATGTAGCCTAACGAAACATACTATCTTCGTATGTTACGGATCTAGGAATGTTGTAAGCACGTTCCTGCAACAAGAAAACAGCAAGGAATTAAAGAAATAATCATGGGTAAATATGGGTAAAGAAAAGAACGAAATGGAAGGAAATAAAGTTGTTGGCATTTAAAACAAAAAGAAATTCAATCGGTGAAGTCGAACGCTTCATGAAACGGCCAAGGCAGCAACTTGAGTGTTCAACAATGGCAAAAGTAATTGTTGGGAATAGAATAACGTTAAACTCGAAAGAACCTGCACAATCTACTGAGCAAACCCGAATCGAATCTGTTCAACGTCAAAAGGACTTGGACCCTCTAGATAGCGATCTAGGAACCCGAAGTATCAAGAAAATTTGACACAACAAACTAAGTGTAAATGCCAAGGAAAGTTCAATGAAGAACCGAAATTTAGAGAAATTCTCAAACGTAATTGTTTTCATAAAATCATCTAACCTGAATACATCATTTTAATATGTATTTATAAGTACAAAAGAGGGGTGTTGAATGGAAATTCGTGGCTGTGATCAAAAGGGTTTAAAATAAGAAGTTATAACTCCTTTTGGCGTCATTTTAATAGCAGCCATACATTTAAAATTCAAACGACAACCTCCCTTGTTCTTATCCTTGTATAATCGGCTACACATGCACACACAAACTCTTGTGCACAAGCGGTCATGTGCTCCTCACATGTTTGGACGCCACATGGGCTGCCACAAATGCATAGGACACTTGCCCTTACATAGGACACGTTTCAGCTGCTTCTGGACTCGTCAGCTGGAGTTGAGCTGGTGGAGCTGAGTTTGAGCTAGCTAGAAATGTACTGAGCTGAAATGAGCTGGAAACAATCTTTCAAAACTATTTCGAGCTGAGATGAGCTGCATGCACATATTTGAGCTTCAACCGAGCTAGAAATGAGGTCTTAAGCTGCTGTCTATTATTGTTTGAGCTTCAACCGAGCTAGAAATGAGATCTTAAGCTGCTGTCCATTACGTTCCTTATGGTAAACAAACAAACATGCATTAAAGTAATGCAAACTTATGAAAACTTATTATCAAGCGGTAAACATAATGCAAACACACTTATATACTCAATGGAACTAATGCAAAGTTACACTTCAGTATGTAACACATTTTAAGCTTAGTTTCT